>NC_080079.1:33463363-33763363 GCF_949987535.1 Balaenoptera acutorostrata | reverse complement strand
GCCTGCGCGCCTAGAGCCTGTGCTCCACAAGAGAAGCCAACGCAATGAGAAGCCCTCACACCGCAACAAAGAGTAGTCCCCGCTCTCCGAAACTAGAGAAAACCTGTGTGCAGCAACAAAGACCCAACACAGCCAAAAATAAATAAATAAATTTATTTAAAAAAAAAAAAAAGAGAGCTAGGGATCTAGGCCATCCTGTTTCTCCTGTGAAGAGCTGGAATTTATGCCATCAATGGGCAAATCCTATGCAATGTGATCTTCTGATACCCCTTCATAAGGATTCAAAAGGAATGTCAGAATCCCAAAATCTGGTGAGATACACAGCTTGGCCCCATAGGTCGTTCCTGGCCATGTATCAACAGTGGACAATGGACAAATCTATGTGGCTAAGCTGTTAGCAAATAGCAAAGTGGTCAGTAAAGACTGCCTTCTCCTTGTTTGGAGTTTGAGGGGTGGATAAGGCTGGTGGTGTTGAAATGATGTCCTCAGGAGCCCCAAGGAATATTCCTTGAAGAGACTCTACCCGACTCCTCATCCAGCCTCTCTTCATCAGAGCAGCTCTGCTTATTCAATGTCATATCCTAGGCATCCCCATAAAATCCTGGGGCCCCCAAATTTGAAACCATTTGACTAAGTGACCTCTAAAGTTCTTTACAACTTTAAAGTTCAGCTGCCATGCGCACACACACACACACACACACACACACACACACACAATGTTTAAATTATCTTAATGTTTACTTTTTTATTAGTGAATGTTTTAACAAAAAAGGTCAAATTTACTTTCACAATTATGAAGTTACTAACCATTGTAACTTAAACACAAGACACTACTGGTCCATTTGCAAAGGATGAATAGCCTTCCCTTTCTTGCCCAGCATGGAGGAGTCAGGAGCAGGCGTGCCTCATTGTAGTGAGGGGTGTGGGAGCCACGCAGAGGTACGTCAGTGGTATGTCAGACAATGTAGGGTGGTGACGGGGGTATGTAGGTGGTGGATGGAAGAGAAGGCCTGGATGGCTGGAATACCAGTTACTTTGAGCAAATAACTCAACTGATTATATAAATAAGTACTAACTATATGAAGGAAAAATATATGAAAGCCAGGTTCATTACTGTTGGAAAAGATACAAACCTAGAAAGAAGAAAGAACCTTGAGGTATTAAAATGGAAATGTAGATTTCATTATGAACTTATGTTTTTAAACATATATAAAGATATAAATATGGGAATAGTTATGGGGTGTGGGGGGGGTTATGTGTGTGTTTTCTAGCTCTGTATGCCTAGGGGACCTAGAAACAATGACATTCCAGTAGCATGAACACACTGAGCACACAAATACTGTATTTTAAATACCATCCTCCACTAAAAGGAAACCAAGGGCTTCTTGGAGAAAAGGCTAATTCCATGGCTGGGGCAGGAAAAATTTAAGAGAAGTCTGAAACATCTTGTTATGCTAGAAAGTAAGGAAAAGCTCGAATGATGATGGAGACATGTCAGAAAGACTCAGGATTTGAGCTTCTGCAACAATTTGAGCTTCATTATGATAGTCATGGATTCCAATATAGTGGGGAAAATTTGCAATCCGTGAGTCTTTGCTGATTTAAGTGAGTAAATGAATAAATAAATAAGTAAATAAATGGGGGAGAAGGGAGAGCTCATTCTTTTTTTTTTTTAAACCTACCCCATTTTTTTTTAAATTAATTAATTTATTTATTTTTGGCTGTGTTGGGTCTTCGTTTCTGTGCGAGGGCTTTCTCTAGTTGCGGCGAGCAGGGACCACTCTTCATCACGGTGCGCGGGCCTCTCACTATCGCCGCCTCTCTTGTTGCGGAGCACAGGCTCCAGACGCGCAGGCTCAGTAGTTGTGGCTCACGGGCCTAGTCGCTCTGCAGCATGTGGGATCTTCCCAGACCAGGGCTCGAACCCGTGTCCCCTGCATGGGCAGGCAGATTCTCAACCACTGCGCCACCAGGGAAGCCCAAGGAGAGCTCATTCCTACCAAGGAAAGCAGCTAATCAATATAGAAGTAAGGGTGGAAATATAAATCATCAGTTGGCAGCTCTCATAGGGGTAGGTGGCTGATCCAAGTGGTAGTCATTCATGGAAGGCGGATGGACAGAGGGTTGATGAGGAGCAGGGTTTCAGTGCAGTCACTGAACGACCTCCCCACAAAGCACTAATCGGTTATCAGGGGGCAAATGGTGACTTTATGGTAGAGAAATCTGGGCACATGATCAAGATCGATATGCCCAAGTGGTGCCAAGTGTTGACGTCCTGTGCCCTTTGTTGTGATGCACTGAGCCAAAGCCAGCTTCCTTCCGGGGCATTCCTGCCAGAACAGCGTAACCAAAGTCTGGTCATGAGGAAATATCCCACAGACCTAGGTTAAGGGCCATCCTACAGAGTGTAAGGCTGCAACCTTTGAAACTGCAGAGGACATGAAAGGCAGGGAAATATGGAGGAACCATTCCTGACTGAAAAAGACTGAAGAGACCTGAGAGCGAAATGCAGAATCTCCGCACGTAACCCCAACCTCAAGCCCAGACCTACTGAAACAGAACCTACATTTTAACAAAATCCCTGAAGAGTCCTGTACACACTTAAGTTTGGGAATGGCCGAGACCCTAGATCAGCGGTTCCTAGGCTTAATCAGAATCACTTAGGGAAACTTTTTAATAGGACAGATTCCTACCTTCCCCCTCCCCGGATCTACAGAATTAGACACTAAATGGCAAACTCTCACAGGTGGTTCTGATACCAAGCTACTGGGCTCGAAATGGTACTGTCATATGTATGTGACCAAAGTGGGGTTCATACCACGTGGGCCTGGAAACACAGATTGAAGAATCAAGCTAATCATCACCACGACTCGTACTCCAAGCACGGAGACATGACCCCAAACTAATATTCCAATGCAGGGATGGAATGTACATAAATATTGCTGGTTCACATTTCAGGAGTTTTCCAGGACATTTAAGTGGATTTGAAAAATACTTTTGAAAAGATTGTTTGTACAAACATCATACTCTTTCCAGTCCTTGTTTGGCATAGAGTTTAATCAGATGTAAAATGGTGAGTGTTCTTTGTAAGGTTATATATTTCTTTTCTTCTAAGGCATGTAAGACAAGACATCTGGGTTTTATCAGTAAAATACTAAAACATGTCCAGCATTTTTAGGAAATCTGGGCCTGAGTTTATAAGCTGCAGGTGTTGAATATGTTTGATAGAAGGCTATAGTCTATTCATTTAAAGTTAAAAGGAAAAAATTTATGCATACCCATTTTGTTTCAGAAAAATATTTGACTAAAACATGAGGTTTTTGACTGTATCTTAGAAAATTAGGAGAAAAGAGAAAGAAATCTTTTAGTCAATCTTATATGAAAATGTCTAGTTTTAAGATGTTCTTATTTTTACATTATACACTGAACTCTCATCAACTCATAGTAAAACTTGCTTTTACGCTCTTATTAATATCTGTTAATTTATCTGTGGACATAAATAGCATCCTCCTTTATTAGTTTCTTTCCTGCCACAAGAAAGATATAAAAATATTGAATTTAAAGAGTGGGGCTGGTGGGCTTCCCTGGTGGCACAGTGGTTAAGAATCCATCTGCCAACGCAGGGGACGTGGGTTCCATCTCTGGTCCGGGAAGATCCCACATGACGCGGAGCAACTAAGCCCGTGCGCCACAACTAATTAGCCCGCGTGCCTAGAGCCCGTGCTCCGCCAGAAGAGAAGCCACGACAGTGAGAAGCCCGCGCACCACAACAAAGAGTAGCCCCCGCTCACTGCAACTAGAGAAAGCCCACGCACAGCAATGAAGACCCAACACAGCCAAAAAAAACAAAAAACAAAATAAATAAATTTATTAAAAAAAAATAATAAATCTTAAAAAAAAAAAGAGTGGGGCTGGGGGTAATATAGACATATTCTATGTGCAAGTCTAATAGAGCAGAGGCCAGTGAGGGGTGAGGGAGACAATAAGACATTAATTAAAAATTGTAATTTCTAAATTCAAAGAAATACCACATTAAATGCAGGTGCCTCACAAAACCAAATGCCATATCTGGAAATCATTGAATACATGTCCATTAATATTAATAACATTGGCTAACCTTTCTACTGTGCTTCTAAGTATAAGCACTTTCACCTTACTTCCTTTAACCCTGCAATTCTGTAAGGTAGGTGTTGCTGACAGGCCTGCTTGAAATTGAAGGAATAGAAGAGACAAAGTAATTGGCCCAGTATCACAGTTAGTAAATGTTAGAGCTGAGACTTGAATCTAGCACTTCTGACTTTGATCATGGGCTTCCTACCCCCCACCCCCTGCATCTAGGAAAGAATATTTGTTCAGTCAGCACCCCAAAAACATGATCTTGGTTTGGTTTGGGCTTTTGTTCCGTTTTCTTTGGGTACAAGACGCGCCACTTGCTAATACTTAAATGGCGGTCTTTACTTCTCCGTCTCTGTCATCTGTACCCAAAGCATTTTCCAAGTAAATATTTCTCTAAAGAGATTTCTTGAGCCAGATATGAAACATGTCTTTAACCCCTCTGGGGTGGAAACTCACCCTCTCTCCACAGGAGAAGCACCCTTAAACTACCAGACCCCAAACAGGTCAGTCACTTTTACAGGAACTGTCAACACACCCCCAAAACTGTCAACACCCCCCAAACTTCTTTAACTGACTCTCCTGAAGAAAACAAGTAGAACTTCAGCCCACTCAAAATCACTCCGGGGCTTCCCTGGTGGTGCAGTAGTTGAGAATCTGCCTGCTAATGCAGGGGACACGGGTTCGCGCCCTGGTCTGGGAAGATCCCACATGCCGCGGAGCAACTGGGCCCGTGAGCCACAACTACTGAGCCTGCGCGTCTGGAGCCTGTGCTCCGCAACAAGAGAGGCCGCGACAGTGAGAGGCCCGCGCACCGCGATGAAGAGTGGCCCCCGCTTGCCGCAACTAGAGAAAGCCCTAGCAGAGAAACGAAGACCCAACATAGCAATCAATCAATCAATAAATAAATCTTTAAAAAAAAAAAAAAAATCACTCCGAAGTCCTGCCAGCCATGTGGCATGGCCCCAGTCTCCAAAATAAATCCCCTCTTCTGCTGGTCTGAAGCTCCCTCCAGCCTCCCCATGCCCAGAGTTTTGAATTCTGCAGCTCCTGTCCTTGCGTTTATGCCCATGAGCTATTCATCAGGGTCCGCAGCCCGTAATCCGCCACCATCACCGGTGAGCAGCCGCTGTCTCCCTTCCCAGAAGACACATCCCAACAGAAATCTTCCGGGAGGGCTCTTCCCACCTGCCCCCTCTCCTCAAGGAAGCAGAGGAGGCTTCTTTTTTGTTTTTGTTTTGGCCACGCCCTGCGTTGTGCAGGATCTTACTGTGCCCCCTGCATAGGAAGCACGGAGTCTTAACCACTGGACTGCCAGGGAAGTCCCTTTCCTAGTTTGTTTTTGTTTTTTTAGAGGAGGCTTCTTGACTCTTCCTCGGACCTCTCCTGCCATCACTGAAGACAAGTAGCAACTGCACCAACTATTATTATTTCTCCCTGTCTTCCTTCCAGCCTCCCTTCTAGAATTCTGCCCCAAATCTCTGTGGGCAGGCGGCTGCCCGCTGAGGGCTTCTCAATGTCCTGACTCTTCTTCCTTTTGTTCCTTGGGTTTTGACCAACTAGGACCCACTACCACTATCTCTTAGGCTCCCTGAGTTAGTGTCTTCAGCAATTCCTGCAGCTCCAGCTCTCCTCCTCCTCCTCCCCATCAGACCAGGTTAACTCCTTGCTGGCACTTGCTGCTTCTTCACCCAGGGGGAGCCTGCCTCTGTGGACCCATGGATGGAGGGAGTGAGAGGGGGAGGGGTGGTGGTGCATCAGATCCTCTTCACAGAGATAGCGGAAGCGCAGCAGGTTGTAACTATAGGATGTCCTGAGGTCAGGAGACCTGGGGTCTAGCCCTGGCACTACCACTCACTAGCTAGTTGACCTTGGGCAAGTCACCTGACCTCTCTGGTTCTCTTGGGCTTCTTCATCTATAAAATAAGGAAAATGAGCTAAATAACCTTTAAGATCCTTGATATATTCGTTGTCACATTGTGTAGTAGAACCACATGGCTAAAGGCCAGTCTGCTCAGCTCTTTCCTCAGGACTGCCTTGGCCGTGAAATAATAATTGCCCACATGCCTTAATCTCCTCATTTTGGATTATAAGGAAAATCTTCTTTGTGTCTTGGTTTTAGAATTCCTACAATAATATATTGATTCTGAATTTATGACACCTGTTACAAAACCATATGCTGCCATTTCTGGCTATTTCTACCTCCCGAAGTCCGCTCACACCGTGCAGTTTCTAGAGATGGCGGGATGTGTTCTCAGGTTGAGCAGATGCAGGCCGAGGTCTCCAGAATTACCCGTGGAGACGAGCCTCTGGCTGCGTCGGCTCCAGGCTGTAGGAGCTCAGAGAGACTGGTGCCAATATTCCAGGAGTTTTCTAGATGCTAGTGTTCCTTTGAAAAAATATCATATGGTATAAAGAATTTGGGAAACTCTGAATATTAGCCCCTTCTTGGAGATTTACCATGCACATTAGCATATTTAAAGCTCTAAGAAATCCTGCCAGTGAAGAAATCTTAATTTATCCCAGCATCCCCCAAACCTGTATGGCCCCAGATACTTTCTTCACAAAGTACTTAGCATCTGGTAAGAACATGTCCCCAGAACACAGTTTGGGGCACATTACCACAAAATCTGGCTGACCTGTCTCTATCTGGGTCTTTGGAGCAGAAAGAGAAAACTACAGCTGCTGGAATATTTACTGAGCACCTACTGTATGCAGAATAACATGGGAACAACTCAAAATTGGCACAAGGGTCTGCCTGCCAAGACTTCGAAATCTAAAGCTGCAGACGGACAGGCACACATGAAGAAGCATGCCAGTCAGCAAACAGGACAAATGAAGTGTCAGGTACAGTGTGGGAGTGCTGGAGCCAGGCCCCTGGGCAGTCGTTTGCCTCCCGAAGTGAATTTCTGCACACTCAGCTGTCAGGCTCAAGATCGTTGCTTTGCGCCACCAGGGTAGTTACCATTCAACCAGTTACATGACCTCATCAAAGGACAGTCATTGTTTATTTTTATAGATTAGGTGGTGGGGAAGGCACACCAAGTGCTTTTATTTTGTGCTGGACATCCTAGAATTTTTGCCTTACATGTACAGCTCTGTTGGGTTTATTTGGAATTGGGATCTATTCTTTCCCTAGAAAAGGTGACCTCCTTCTCACGAAGTAGGAAAGATGTTGAACTGGCCAGTGTCCCATGCTGTGTTTAATTCCACTCTGAATCAAATGTAACTGCTGTCCAATGTACCTGATGTTTCCTGGACAAAGGGCCCTGGTTTCTCAGGGCAGCTGCCCCTTTAGAACCTATCTGTGACTCACTGCTATTTACCAAGCACTTCCCCTCCTACCAAACCATATCCACATGGCCTCAAGTCCTCAGACAGCCCTCTCCCACATCCTCCTTCCCCATCTCCTGTTTCCCACCCCTCCCTGCCAACTCCTCTTAGACTTTCTATTGATACGTTTTTTTCTCAACTTTTTTCTTACCCCTTTTCTGCCTTCCCTCTACCTCTCCTTTCTGGCCTCTTTAAAAGAAGTGAAGGATCATTCTTTCTTAGAGTTTAATCCTTGGGAACTCCCTCTCTGCTAAACAGAACAGACAAGCTGGCACTGTGATAAGAAGGCCAACGTTGTTTCCACAAAGAAACATCTTTGAAGAAGGAGCTGCTTATTATTTTTTTCATCATCAGTATTAGTTGACATTTATTGAGTATGTACTCTGCTCCAACCACTAGAGCACATTACATATATTTATTGTATCTTTTATTAGTTACCACACACCCACCCTTATGGCAGGACATTTTATGCGTGAGAAATTGAGTCTCAGGGAAGGTAAGAAACTTGCTCAAGGGCACAGAAATAGTGAAAAGCAGTGCCAAGAGGTGAACCTGCATTTCTTTGGCTCCAAATCCAGTGTTCTCCCTTCTCTCCCCCACCTCCCACTGAAACGGGGAAGCTAAAGAGACAGAATTCTGGTTTTCATCAGATTTATTCCCTAACAAGTTTCATTCACAGAAGCTCACCCCTACACACATGTACTGCACAGACGGCAGATTTAATTATCTTCTTCTTAGTGATCCATTATATCTACCAGGGTCCAACAGGGCAGGATGTCATTGATCTTGGTGGGATGCCAATATCCTTTGTTTCTTCACACAGACTTGTCTTCAGGGGAACGTAGACCAACACATGCAAACGATTTTATTCCCCTCCCTTCTCTCCTTCCTGTTTGATCATTGCTATCGGTTTAACTGTTGGTCTCCTGTTACCTGCTCACCATCCGCATTGCGATCGGCAAACATTTGCCATTGGGCCCTACAAGTGAAATAGTGACTTGTTGGGCTCAGTTTTCCTTTCCTGTGACAGGTGTCCACCTGCCCTGGGACCCACAGTGATTCACAGCAGGTCTCAGAACCTCCAGACCTGCTCGGTGGCCCTGGAAGACAACCTTCTCTCTCTCCCTTTTCCAAGCAGTGTGGCCTGCAGCCAGTGAGTTCCCCATCGGGGGACTTAAGTCACCAGGGAGGCCATTTCCTGAACATCACTCAGGGCACCTCAGAATGGTCCCAGCTCATTCCAGAGCAGACGAGAAAGCCATCACTACCCTAACTCTCTGATGCCCAGTTCTCTCCGGGAAAATGGAATCTTCCAGTCATGGGCCCAGTTTCCCACAGGCCTTCTATGCCATGGCTCCCAGAGTATCCTTTGCCAGCACAAGCCTCTGAGCCTCCTGGGTGAAGAACAAGCAGACAGGTGATTATAGGATGGGGTTGCAGCCTCCAGATGCCCTGGGCACTCAGGCCCTTGGACACTTCTGAGAAGGGCAGCACTGACAGGGAGTTGGCTGCTATGCTTTGTGTGTGACTCAAAGTAAGAAGTTACTGAGGACCCCCCACTCATGCTGGACCCTGTGCTGGGAAATAAATGAGTAAAACAGTGCCTGCCTTCAAGGAGCTCAAATTCCAGGGACAGAGGCCAGGGGGAAAGTGGTCACAGTGCAGTGATAAAGTAATTTTGATTAACCATATGAGGATTCAAGAAAGGCTTCCTGGAGGAGGTGACATCTGGGCTGTTTGGCAGTCAGTTGGATGTGGGAGTGGAAGGTGAAGGAAGAGTCAAGGACTGGGATCAGGGTGTGCTTGAGGTGGCCTTGGGCTCTCCAGGTGGAAAGGTCCAGTTAATTTTTGGATATACAGGACAAGAGATAGATATTCAGAGACAGCAGCAGAGAGGTGGGTAAAACCAGGTAAGTGAAAGAAATCATCTAAGAAGAGAACGTAGCATAAGAAGAGATCCAACAGGGGTCAAGGACAGAGCCCCAAGAAATACCAGTGTTCAAGAAGCAACTTGTGCCTGCAGAGACAATATTATGAGCCTGGGCTCTGGGCCTGGGCTGCCTAGGTTGGGATTCCTCCCTCCACAACTTACTAGCTGTGTGACACTGGGAAAGTGACTAAACCTCTCTGTTTCCATTTCATCTATTAAATGGGATGATAATGACATACATTTCATTAGGTTGTTGTAGGATTAAATGAATACATGTTAAATACTTAAGAGTTTTTTTTTTGAAATGTAATATCTGCAAAGAAGACAGAGTCTATTTAAGTAGACCCTTTCTTTCTTTAAAATTAAAAAAGAACAGGCAGAGAATAAGAAATGGTACAAAATGTAGTAGGATTGGAATGTCAGACAGATGAGTGGCGGGCAACAGTGAAAATTAATGCTGGAGGTGTAAATTTAGATCAGATGGTACTGTGCTTGAAGGCCAAAAAAAGAGGTTTAGAGTTTGTTCTATAGACAACTGTGATGCAATTTGAGGGTATAATCCAAGATGTGTTTAGGGCTTCTCCAGAAACCACCTTCAGGTGCCTCCTTTTTTCCATCTGAGTCTCTCCTAAACACAGTCATGGTGGAACCATGCCAAGCAGGACCAGGAGTTCGAGAGACTCTTCTGCACTCACTTCACATCAAGGAGGATGCCTGAGCATGTGTAGCTTGATGGCCACTGCATCCTTAGTACAACACCCTGACATTAAGTCCTGGCCTCTGCTTCAAGGAGCTCACACTTGGGAGAGATTGCTTTAGGACAAGGTACTAGTAATACTCCTATGCATACATATATATAAATATCTACATATGTATATGGGATTGAGCAATTTAAATAGAAAACAATGGATATAATGAGGAGTCAGGGAAGCCTTCAGAGAAGAGGAAATATGAGTTATCCTTTTAGGACAGGCTTGTGCTTGAGGCACAAACCCTCCTCAAGGCAACCACAGATTCTTCCTGGTTCAGCCTTGGGCTGCTTCCTTCCTTGTAGTTAGGAAGTGGAACTTGGAGACTCCTCTCTTCTGAATTTCTGTGCTCTGCTTACTGGAATTCAGCTTCTCTACAACTCAGGTAGCAATATTAATAGTAGTTGTAGAAGCAGCAGGTGGCCGCAGTAGTAAACATCTATTGAGCCCTTAACTACACACTGAGCATCACATTGAGATCTTAGATACAACCTCCAGGTTCATCCTGACAACAGTCTTATCAGGTAAGTATTATTATTCCCATTTCACTGAAAAGGGAATTGAGGCTCAGAGAGGGTAGGTTGCTTGCCTCAGGGACCTGCACAGAGTAACAGTGGAACTGGGAGTTGAAGGCAGGTCCACTCAACTCCGGTGCCCATGCTCCCCACCAGCTATGCTATGCTATCTCCCACTGGCTCCTCCTTCCACCTTCCAAACGGCTGACAGCCCCAGTCTCAAGTACAGTCACAGAGGTGGTGACTTATAGCATCGGACAGGTACTACAGAAGTGATGCTTTCCTGATTCGAGGCTCAGGGGCGCAGAAAGGAACACCGAACCCCTGGGATAGCTCTCAACTTAAGTGTATATAAGAACACCAGGGAGTTATCTAAAAATGCAGATTCCTGGGCTGCAGTCTTAGAGAGTCTGGTTTCTAGGTCTGGATGAGGCCTTGCAATCTGCATTTGAGTAAACACCCTACCACCACTCTGGAGATTCTGATGCCGGTGCTCCATGTTGTGAGGGGTACTGCCTGGGCAGGGGCATTGTGTGTGTGTGTGCGTGCGCGTGCACACGTGTATCGATGTATTGCCTGCGTGTGCATGCCACATCTTCTAGTTCAAGGGTTGTTCTAGTAAAGCTCAATGGAGGGCGGGTATAGATGGGCACTGCATACAACCCACTGCAGAGGAGCTTTGTCTAGAGAGACTTTCATTGCCTTCTTTAGATTTCACCATTTGAGGCTGGACTTAGCAGTGAGGGTGACCAGATACCCGTTACAAAGGATCATCTTTCTACGAAAACTTCTGCTCAGCATGTTCAAAAAAACTTTTTGGCAGGAAGTCATTTGTCCCCTTTTTCTGGACCTGGGAACAGCAGTAGGAAGTGTTCAGGCCTTTTCCCAAATATAATATCTGACCATTTGAAGGCTGAGAATCCTTTCTGCCCACGTCCTCCTGGGACTCTGAGTGGCCTGCCTGCTGGTCAGGGGCACCAAGCATCCCCACATTGGGATGTGGGAAAGATGGTCTCTGCCCTCGAGGACTTAAGGTCTGGGGGGGAGACAGAACAGACCCATGTGAAAGAGTCAGGCACACAAATATAACAAAGCTAGGCCAGATGCAAATCCACACAGCTGTGAGAATCCAAGTGCAGACGTGACTCTGGACTCAAGGTCCGACATTCAGTGAAAGAGAAGCAGGAGGAAGTTGCGTGTGGGGTGTCGGTGAGCCACCAGAAAGGCCTTCCCTGGGGAGGTCGCATGCGTTCATTCGTCGACTCTCCTCAAGCACTTACAGTGGGCTCTGCTGCTGGTGAGCACGGCAGCCCCAAAGTCAGCCTTTTGGGGAACACGGTGCTGACTGCCCAGGGAGTCTGGGGCACCACATAATGCACAGCACATGGACCCAGCCCAGGTGGGACATCAGGGCAGGCCTCCTCAAGACAGCAAGGCTTTCATCAGATTCCTGAAGGCAGCCCTGCCCCTGACTTTAGGGAAGTCAGCACGAAGTACAAAGGAAGGCCCACCTGTGGCCTTCCCACCTCCTCTTTCCATCCTGGCTCATATGCCTGTGTATCATGTGGACACCTCAGGCCTCAAGTGTAAACTCCATCAACACACCACCCTCCCCACTTGGCCAGCCTTCAGGCCTAGAGTTATGATCTACCCTCAGGAGGACTGATCTAGAAAACAGGGCCTTGCCGGCCTGGAAGTGAGCTGTTTGGACAGGGTATTGGGAATCCTGGGTCTACAGGGGTGAGCGATCTGGAGGTGGGTGCACAGCCAGTGGGCAGACAGGTTCCCTCCTCCCCACAGGCTTCTCACTCTGCGGGGGAACACAGCTGAATGAGGGCCAACATGGGCCTCTGTAGCTCAGGGCGTGGGCAGGGGGTCGGACTGCAGGTCTAAGCACAGTTCTGCCCAAAGGATGAGTCAACATTAGCTAAATCAAAGGTGGAGGGATGGGGCAGAGGGGGGGCGTCCCACAGAAGGAACAACCAGTGCAAGATCCCTGGGGTGGGAAAAGCCTGGTTCACCTCCCTAAAAGCAGGAGTGTGGGGAGAGCCGAGGTGAGACTGGAGAACAGACAGGGGCCTCAAGGGCCAAGATAAGGATTTGACTTTACAAAGGACACAGGCAAGACATGGTGGGCCAGGGAAAGGTCATTTTGAATGGAGCAAGAACGTTCCTCCCAAACGAAGCTCATGTGATACCAGGAGGCATTTGATGGGAGAAGAGGGGGCAAGCACTTCACTTTGGCTGGGCCTCGGAGTACTGAGAAAGGCCTGAGAAGGAAAGGAAAAAAAACAATTGTGGAGGATTTGTAGGCATGTAGGAAGGGGTCAGGGTCATCATGGTAAGTACAGAGCCTCTGGAAGGAACGCTTAAAGAATGAGGCTGGGAGCCAGATTCTCTCTTGATGCTGTGCTGACCATTGAAATAAAGCAAAATAATCTGCCACATTTAACACCTTTCTGCTCTAGGACTGCTCCCTATGTTTGAGTCATAGTACTGTACATGTATGCGATTTTTGGTTTTTTCTGTGTGATTTCAGTGTCCTGAAATTCTTTCTGGATTGGCAACACATCCCCTTGTCCACTTAGTAAATAGGACCATGTTTATGCTTTGGGCTACATTTTACAGTCATCACTGAATGCTTGTTTCCTTTTCGTGTCATTTATTTTTTATAATTAGTGCTGACATTCTCGTTACTTAATGCCTATGGAATTATGAATACATTAGGCCACAATAAGAATTGTCCCTGAAGTCTGTAAGCAGATGTTGGGGTGTGTGTGTTTGTGTGTGTGTGTGTGTTTGTGTGTTTGTAATAACAGTGCTTACATAATCTCAATAACCAAGCCCTGGGGACTCACACTCAGAGACAGAACAGTTGGCTTAAATTAGGTTTCCATGTGAAATATGGTATCACTATTTTTTTCCTAGCATTGTGGGAAAGTATATGGAAAATGATTTGACTGATAGGAAATAAATCTGGATGTGTGACCAGGACTGAGGCACAAACCACTTGGTGGTTTGTGTCTGCTCTGTGAAGCAGGTCTCTCCAGGGGAAGATATGTTAACCCTTTCAGGTCCCTGCACTAATAAGTCACTGTGTGGTACCAGAATAGCCTGAAAGTACAGAGACTTTGCAAAGACACTGATTTGCCATCAATTTCAACAGGAAAGGAGCTGAAGCCATAGAAAGAATATAGCCAGAGGCCTCAAGAACTAATGCATTGGGTGTCTTTGAAGAACCATTTTAACTTTTCAGGATTTCATTTTTATTTTAAGGAGATGGATTTGGATTTCTAGCCCAGAGTCAATGATGTTATGATTCTGAGTGTTTTCTGATGATTTCTTAGAGCAGGATAGGGCTTATCAAAACTAATCACACCAAAGGAAGAATTGGTTGGAAGCATTAATGACATTCAGTCTTTACTGGCAAAATAATGTCTTGGTCTAGAGAGCCAGAGTTTCACCAGCCTGGTGACTTTTAACTGGGTAACCAGGTGAAGGGACAAAGCTTGGAGACGGTGAGCCAGGGATTGCTCACAGCTGCAGGTGAGAGGCTGGTTCTGGGAATCCCAAAGGGCTCCTGTGTGCTCAAAGCAGTCCCAGGAGACCAAACGAATGGTTATCTTCTTCCAAGAGGCTCTTAATTCCTTGCAGGATGATCTGGACTACGGCTTGTCCTAGGGGTCTGATTCCAGATCTGTCCTCCTGATGTTTCACGAGAGTTCAGCCAAGTCCAGAGCAGGTAGAGATCGGTGGTGCCTGCTCAGAGCCCACTGGGCTCGTGCTGGGCTCAGGGGTGGCAGGTGGCCCATCACATTTTGCTTCAGCAAATTTCAGAAGGGAAGAGACTGATTGTTACTGCAGTGCTCCTGGCTGCTACCAGATTATAACCCTGTTTTAGCACTGAAACTCTCTGTTGCTATTTCCCTTTTTGTTTTTGTGTAGGGAGAGGAAAGACATGTTCAGCATCGATCTCTTCTGTTCTGCATTTTTCATTTTTTTAATCATTTTTTGGTACTCTTCTCGGTACCTTCTCCTTTGATTCCATCTCTGTCTTCAAATGTGCATCTCTTATTGAGTGCTTAGAAGGACCTACTAGTGCCAGCCAAGTTTACAAAAACTAGCTCCCTTCATCAGCTGAAAGAGCACCAGCCTGGGAGTCCTAGCTTTGACATCAACAAGAATTGTGACCTTGGCAAATCATTTCTCCCATGAGCCTTGGATTCTTGATCTGGAAGAATGGGGTTGGACTGCCCTCTGTGGTTGCTGCCAGCACTAAATGCCATTCATTCCTCTCATTTTATTTGGAGGGAGGGAGTCAGGGAAGTGGTTGCCTTAGACCTTGAACTCTTTTTTCCCTTCAGGCTTCTCTGTTCAGGCTTCACTCTCGCTCAAGCCAGGGAAATGAGTTGCTCCCCAGGTTTCAGCACTGTTGCTAAACCAAGTACAACTAATGGGCCATGTGGGGTCAAGACCAAGGCTTTGATCTATTAACAACTGAACTTACCAGCCCAAACCTTAGCCAGGATGGAGAAAAGTAACGTAAGTGAACACTGGTGTCCAAGCACCAAAGTACAGGTAGCAGCAAAATAATCTTAGAGATTAAGCAAAGGATTTTGAGGCTGCATACCATAAAGGGGGGACTTTAGTAGTAGATTATTATTAAATATTATACTCCAGTCTGTGTAGTAGAAAAGACAAATCACATTAGACTAAATTTAAGCCTAGAGCAGGAGAACAGTATATACATTAGGCATTTACTGAGTGGTTAATAGGGACACCTCTGGGCCACACACCTCGGTTCAAATTCAGGCTTTGCCACCTATTGGTTGAGGACCTTGAGCAAGTCTCTTAGGCCCTCTGTCCCTCATTCATCATCTATAAAATGAGCACAGTTATAGTTCCTGACTCTTAGGATTATTGTGAGAGATACATGAGTCAACATATATGAAGTGCTATATTGCTTCTATTATTTAGTCATTTGAGGAGCATAATAGATAATGCTTTTGTGAAAGATAGTTCAAAAAAATTTTTTTGCATTTTTTCATTTAATATTACGCATTTTACTATTTGACAAATGGACTTTCATTTATGGGCTAAGTGCATTGATTGCATTTATTCTTGCTCTTTCGGTCAAATACATTTAAATCATAGTTATCCTTAGGCCTTGTTTTCTTATGGTCTCATGGAATTTTACAGCTGAAAAGGGATTGTATAAATTACCTTTCAGCCTCATTTTAAAGATGAAGATGAAGAATACAGAGAGGTTAATTCCATTGCAAAGCAGTGATGGAGCTAGAGCCTCAATTCAGTCCCTTGGCTGGGTCCTTCATTTCCTAATACTAAACTGACTTTTTTTAAAAAAACATTTTTCTTATGAAAAAGTATGTATCAAGCTTCCAGCGCATGGTTTCAGTGGACGCCCCTCTCTGCATTCTGCAGGTGAGCTCCTGGGTGACGTGGCTGATCCTCACGGCGGGCTCCATGGAGGAGAAGCGGGAAGTCTTCTCGTATTTGGTGCACGTGGCCAAATGCTGCTGGAACATGGGCAACTACAACGCCGTCATGGAGTTCTTGGCCGGCCTCAGGTATGGGCGGTGGGGAATATGGTTTTCTGGGGGGTTTCCTCTTACCAGCTGAATGGCACTGAATTAATTGTCTGGGTAACCATATTTACCCAAACCAGGCAATTAGTAGTGATTATTTGGGGGAAATAACCTCTGCTAGCACCACAATCCATGTCCCTCAAAGATGCTGCAGAATTCAGAAGTCACGATCCTAATTCGCTGGGTCTGCTCTGATCCCATGCTCTTGGCCAAGCTAAGTATCTGATTGCATAACTCCATCAACCCCATCACTGACCTGTCTCTTCCCCTGCCTGCCCTGTAAGCCCCACTGTTACCTATCTCTTCCCAGCTCTGCCTTACAAATTACCCCAGCACTATAAGCTCCCAACTACTGACTGCCCTTAGCAATAACAGTGGCTACCACTGATAATAAGCATTGAATAATGTTAGCTCTCATTTTTATTGAACACTTACTATGTGTCAAGCATTGGACTAAGCATGTTCCATGCATTAAATCTTTTAATTCTCAGAACAGTTTTTGAGGTAGATACTATTATTATTCCCACACCATACAAAAGAAGAAACTTCTAACTAAGGCAAGAAGAAATTAAGTCATTCGCCCAAGGTCACCTGGCATGGCCGGGATGTGACTGCAGGCCACCTTGAGTTCAGAGTCCGTGCCCTTAAGCTCTGTGATATCCTGCTCTTACGCCTTCTCCATCAAGCTAATAATAAGATCACCATTCTGCCAATAAAGCCTCCCGCCTTATTCCGTTTCAGCTTCGGTTACCTTGCACAAAGTAGCTGCTCCTCACTCTTGCAGGTGAAAGTGTGGTGTGAAGGAGAAGAGTATGAATGGTCGAATGAGAATAGCAGAGAATCAAATCCTGGCTCCCCACCCTGAATAGCTGTGTGATCTGGGCAAGTTACTTGACTTCACTGAGCCTCAGTTTCTTCATCTGTAAATGGAGACAATAATGAAAAGCACCTACCCCTTTACATAGGATTTAATGTGATAATGTAACATGTTGAGTATGTGTGTCTGGCATGTAGTAAGGCTCCAGAAAGAGGACCTGTGATTGCTGTTGTTGTTGTCTGAGATTCACCTTCCCATTGAGGGTTCTATAAATCTATAGATAGATCTATAAATAGATCTTGCTTCATAACACTTCAAGGTTTTTCTTTGATTCTCCAGGCCCTACATAGGGATTCAGGGTTGGGGGTGGAGGGGAAAATTCTGAGTTGGAAATTTTTTTGTCCTTTTGAACTTTCTCAACTAAGAATAAACTCAAATGATCATGTCATTGGCATTTGAAATGGTCATACAAATGCACCAAGCATAGCTCGAAAGAAGGAAAAATAGGAAAAATACTGGGAGAATAGGAGGCTTTATCCAGATGATATGGTTCTCTTTGTGATAAATTTTCTACAAGAACTTGTGTTACTTTTCTTAAAAAAAAAAAAAAGAATGATCATATTATGATAAAATAGTTCTATTTTAATGGTGCTTATCCTCTGTATTTGACTGGCACACTGGTGCAGACTGTTGTCTGGGCACTTCACGTCTTCTCTTCTGGATGTCACTGTCCTCACAGCTTGGCAGCTGACTCCCTCCACAGTGAACGATCCAAAAGAGCAAGGCAGAAGCTGCAGTACCTTTTATGTCCTGGCCTCAGGAGTAATACACTGTCACTTCTGCCATATTGGACTGGTCACATAGGACCAGCACTGATTCATTATGTGTGGGGACCACACTGCAGCAGGACGTGTGGATCTTTGGAGGTTGGCTGCCACATACCATGTATTAGAGCAGGGGTCTCCAACCGGTAGTGGTCCATGGCCTGTTAGGAACCGGGCCGCACAGCAGGAGGTGAGTGGCGGGTGAGTGAGCAAAGCTTCATCTGTATTTACAGCCACTCCCCATCGCTCGCATTACCACCTGAGCTCCACCTCCTGTGAGATCAGTGGCGGCATTAGATTCTCATAGGAGCTTGAACCCTACTGTGAACTGCACATGCGAGGGATCTAGGTTGTGCACTCCTTATGAGGATCTAATGCCTGATGATTTGAGGTGGAGCTGAGGCGGTGACACTAGCGCTGGGGAGCGGCTGCAAATACAGATTATCATTAGCAGAGAGGTGTGACTGCACAGAGACTATAATAAGTCAATTGCTTGCAGACTCATAGCAAAACCCCATCAGTGAGTGGCAAGTGACAATTAAGCTGCATCTTACAGAGCAGACTGGACATAAGCAACACACTTCAGGTGTCACTGTCTCCCATTACCTCCAGATGGGACCATCTAGTTGCAGGAAAACAAGCTCAGGGCTCCCACTGATTCTGCATTATGGTGAGTTGTATAATTATTTCATTATATATTACAGAGTAATAATAATAGAAATAAAGTGCAGAATAAATGTAATGCGCGTGAATCATCCCGAAACCATCCGCCCCAACCCCTGGTCCATGGAAAAATTGTCTTCCACGAAACTGGTTTCTGGTGCCAAAAAAGTTGGGGACCGCTGTATTAGAGACTCTCTTGATACAAGAATGGCCTCAGAATGACCCGTGGAGGCCTTGGGTGAATGGGACTTTTAGACCCAACTTAGTTTGAATTCAAAATCCAAGAAGTCCATAGAGTCAGGTAACTCTTTCTTAGATGAGGAATAACCTCAAACCAGCTGAACCTCACCACTGATTCCTGGGCACCCCAGACCCACTGCTAACTAGTTTCATGCTCCTATATTTGGCTTAAAACTGAACTGATCTTTACAAATAGATAGGTAAAAGTACCAAGTTTAATAGCTCTTTGGCTGGAACAATATATACAGGAGGTAAGTTGCTAGATGTCCTTATGATGGAATGATCATGGAGGAAGAGCTCATGTGTGTACTTTCAGGTCTGAAAATATTTAGATTACAGGTAATTGAACTACACCAAGATAACTGAAAGTTTTTTATTTTTAAAACGATTAGATGAGAAGGGGGCGCTTACTGTTAAGTGACTGCTTTTCTATATACTTTGTACATTTTGCTTCCTCAAACTAAATTCTCAGCTGTTTACAGGAAACAGTTAGAAGTACAAAGATTTACATATAACAAGATTTACTCAATTTTAATGTCAATATAAAATAACCCAAGTGTCAACTACACCTCAATTTTAAAATAATAAAATAAAATAACCCAAATGAACAACAATAGAAAAATGAAGGAAATAACATGATGCAGCCATACAGTGGAATATTATTTAGCCACCAAAAATTATGTTTATAACAAATTTTTAATATCATTGGAAAACAGGTAACATAAAATACGTAAAACTACATGGGAACAAAGCAGTCTATACTTAATAACCTAAGCAATATTTATACAACAAAATTTATAAAATGTTTAGACCAGAGAGACACAAATAGAATAAATACTGGAAGGAAATATACCTAATGTTGTCTGTGGGTGGAAGATCTATGGGTGGATTTTCTATATTTTTGGTATTTTCCAGGTCATCTACGATGGGCGTCTACTACCTTTATAATCATAAAAAGAAATAAAGGTTTTTTAAAAATGTCAATTCTCAATCTAACAAAAAATCATTGATCTTTACTGAGGTTTGTCTTTTGCCCCCCAAAGTACTAAGACGGCTCCATTACTCACGGAAAGAAGGATGATTAAATAATGAGAACCAAGTCTCATTCATGTATTCACTTCATTTATTTAAACCTCTACTCCATGGCCCCTAAAGGATTCTCACCACCTTATAAGGAACTGGTTGTAGAACAAGCTGAACTTAGTGGGGTGAAATCAGGAGACAATTTTATTTTTCTGACCTCACTGTCTTTCAAACCTGCCAATTGACTCTCCTTCCCCCGACTCTGGGTTGTGTCTCTGGGGACGCTGTGTCTTTCCTGGTCACTCCTGTGGTTAATAAGCAGTCTCATTCACCTACGCCCATGAGCATGAATGAACCTGAGAATCGTACGGCAATGCCACAAAAGCAGGTTGCCTAAGAGTACCTACAGCGTGACACCATTTGTATGAAGTTTAAAAATGCACAAAACAATTCTACAAACTGCTTAGCGATATCTGCCTGTGTTGGGAAAGTATCAGGAATTGTAAGGGAAGGAGAGCACTAAAGTTGCAGTTGTGGTCCCCGGTGGTGAGAGAGGGAGGAGGATGGGCTCGTGGAGGAATCCACTGGGGCCTCAATCATATTATTAATGCTTTATTTTTTTAAACTGAGTGGTTGATGTGTGGGTGTTTGTCATGTTGTGCTTCTTTATGTCTTTTGGATATCTTAGATATTACATAATGATCTTTTAATCCAGTCTGATATAAATCAAAACTTCAACTTCTCATTTAAAGCTTCACTCTTTCCCCAATTTTGCAGCCCAACCAGTCTCAGAAAGCTGCGGTAGTGTGGGAAGATATGGTTTATCTTTTCTCTCCCTCTCCCTCCAACTCAGGGTCCCTGCAGAAAAAAATGGGCAGGAGAGGAGAGGAGAAGGGTGGAGGGATAAAGGGAGCCCGTCTTACTTGACTGGGGCAGTTGTGATCTGGCCTTGGAGCCTCCACTGAGAGCCATGAGGGGTGGTTTCAGGGTTACTTCCTAGTTACCTGCCTTAACGTCACCCACTGTCCCATAACGACCTCCCTGCACCGTTACCTGGTAAGGGGCAGTGCACCTCTGGCCTGGCTGACTACTCAGTCCTCCCCCCTACAGTGTCTAGTTCTGCAAGTCCTACCCTCACAGACTTTTTCCACTAAGGTCACCTCACCGGCAGGCCTTTCAAGATAACTCAGGCCCCACTGACTCTCAGAGTCCATTCCTGACTCACAGAAACACCCAGCGCTTTGCCCGCCCAGACTCTCCCTCATGTTGCCATCAGGCAGCTCAAGGCAGCCTCTCATCGTTAGACTTCCCCAGGCAAGTCACACAGCAGTCGGTCTCTGACCAACAACCTGCCGGGACACGGATCAGCCTCTCCATGGAGTTCCCTTGAAGCCCCTGCACTTGGGTGATTGCCTCCTTCTCACATATGGTGCCCCGACAGCCCTCTCCGAAGAAGCATTCCCTACGTGGCTGCTCAGACCCAGTTCCTCTGCTGATGGAGGGTGGGAGACCTCTGAGGGCAGAGCAGTTTGGGTCTCCTGGTGCCAACCCTCTGCCTCTCTTTAGAAGGTGGGGTTCAATGTCAGCTGTTGTTCTCAGCAGCAATTTCAAAATAGGAAAAATCTCATTTAACATCCTGTTCTGCACAAATACTTTAAGATAATGTCCCTCAAGACAGGCCAGTGACTTAATGTCAAAGCTGGATTCAGTAGAAGCAATTCAACAGAAGAGGTCAAAACTGGCTTCGTGGGTATCACTGCGGGACTGGCCTAATCCAATAACATTTAAAAGATCAAGAGGAGTGGATGGAACACATGTTCTGTGGGCGATCCTCCATAAATACTTGTAGGAACCATATTACCCAGGAAGTTTCCCTTTTGGGAAATGAGAAAAACTCAAACTTAAGTTCAGTGCCCACCTTCTGAAATTAACTCCTCCCACACGTGTGTGTTTGTTTTTTGGCTGCATTGGGTCTTCGTTGCTGCGCGCTGGCTTTCTCTAGTTGCGGCGAGCAGGGGCCTCTCTTCGTTGAGGTGCGCAGGCTTCTCATTGCAATGGCTTCTCTTGTTGCAGAGCACGGGCTGTAGGCGCATGGGATTCAGTAGTTGCAGCACGCAGGCTCAGTAGATGCAGCACGCGGGCCCTAGAGCACGTGGGCTTCAGTAGTTGCAGCGCGTGGGCTCAGTAGTTGTGGCACACAGGCTTAGTTGCTTCGCGGCATGTGGGATCTTCCCGGACCAGGAATTGAACCCGTGTCCCCTGCATTAGCAGGCAGATTCTTAACCACTGTGCCACCAGGGAAGTCCCCACATGTATTTTTGTATGTATCTGTCCTATTTAATTTTCTGTTTCAATTTATTAAAGTAATATTCACATCATTTGGGGAATCCTAAATAAATATTAAAACAGAAAGAAAACATGAAAAAAAATGGAATTTAGGCTATTTACTGTAAATTATATTATTTCTCCTTCAGTCTAAAAAAAAAATGTCATTGACTTGTAACAGGTCAAGAAAAGTTTTAAAAATGTGGCAGTTTATGGACCAGTCAGACCTGGAGACAATGAGGAGCCTGAAGGACGCCATGGCCCAGCATGAATCTTCCTGCGAGTACAGGAAGGTGGTGACTCGGGCGCTGCACATCCCCGGCTGTAAGGTGGTTCCGTTCTGCGGGGTGTTTCTGAAGGAGCTCTGTGAGGTGCTTGACGGAGCCTCCGGCCTCATGAAGCTTTGCCCGAGGTACAATTCCCAAGAAGAAACTCTAGAGGTGAGGCCTTTCAAAATCCTCATGGTCTGGAGAATCGTTGTAGCCACCTGGCTTGTCACTCACTAAAGCCAGAAGAGAGACCTTTCTGAGCCCAGGGTTATCAGTTGTCACTGCTGTGTTGGGTAACAGTTAGGTCCTTGAACATTCCAGAGAAAAGAATGCCAACTAACACTGTTGGGGCTTAATATTAAGTTAGCTTTAATGGGGCAATGTGAAAGTACAAGTGCAAGTGGGTATTGTTTCCTGATTTTTTTTTAAAGGTTGATGGGGTTTTCTTCTCTCTTATTGGGTGAGAATGTCTGGGTGCAGGGGATACGAGAAGTCAAGCGAGAGTGGTAACTTTTTTGGATCAGTGGAAGAAAGACTGAAGGGAAGTCAACACTGCCTTCCTTTCCTCCTTTATGGGAATCTGGTACGTCTTCTAAGGACAAGCTCCGGGCTCCTAACCGCACTGCCTCCGTTCCCCCTGGCCCATTGCTTCTCATTCCTGACCCCCAGCGTGGAGAAGACCACAGAGCTTGGACTCAGAGCATTTGGCATTGGAGAGAAGGGGCATTGAGAAACGGAAGAAGATTTGGAAATCTCTTATATAGTGTTTAGAAACGAAAGAAGGGACTAAAAGGGGGGAACTTTACAGAGAATTTTGAGGAGTCCCATACCTTTACAGAGAATTTTGAGGAGTCCCATACCTGGAAGTCCCACACCGAAATCTAGAGTCATTCTCACCATGGTGACAGCACCCACTGCTGACCTTACACACACACACTCTCACACTCACACACAGCCCTTCTCAGTGGCAGTGAGAAAAATCTCCTAAAACTGTAGCCTCTTCCAGGTCACCTGGGAACAAAAGCATCGCCTGGTATCAGGGAGACTTAGAACCTCTGACAGGTGCCGGCAGCACTACTGGCTTGCATCTCCCTGGCTTATGAGGGGGGGATAAAATGCAAGAAATGGAGGAGAAAGCTTAAAGCAAGCCCCCCCAAGCTGCACCCACACTGCCTCCCTCATGTCTCAGAAGGCAGGAACAACCTATCTCATGGCCTAGCTGCCCCTCTTGTTACCGACCGGGGTTCTTGGCCTTCCCCAATCAATAGAAATTGACTAGAGGCCAGACAAGACATTCAGGCAAGGCTTTATTGGGGCCCCTTCTGCAGCAAGGGGGAGTGAGAACAAACAATAGGTTCCCCTGCTTGCTTGCTCCCTGAGCGGGGGTGGGGAGAGCTTGTTTCTTATATGGGGTGAGGGTAGGCATGTGTCCAGGGGCCGGGCCAGAGGGGTAGCTTAGGTGTTTTGCCAACCTCTCTGGTGGTGCTGTGTGCACGGGGCATGCTCAGTACCCTGCTTTTGCTCCCCACTCTTCAAAAGTGGCAGTTGGGCCTCTCCGCCCGCCAGCCTCTGCGCGCAGTAGGAGCGGTCCCACCACGCGCCCCCCGGCCGCGCCTCAGGAGCTTCTGGAGCCACGTGCGTTTGCTTTGCGCTGGCTCCGCAGCTGAAACTCCGCCGGCAGCCCAGGCAGCGCCCACCTGCTCTCAACTAGCCAGCGTCTCCCTCGGCCCGCGTAAATCCAAGGCCCCAGATCCTGCCCGCTCCAGATACTGCAAACGCTGACTGCGCCAACAGAAACTCAGAGGCCCTTTTCATCTGGTTCAAGAGAAGCTCAACAGAAAGTGAAACAGCTCCCATCCCTTGGGGGAGAAGGCTCCAGGACAGCCGTGTGGACGAAAGGCTCTTGGTGCTCCAGCCAGGCATCAGGGCCGTGCCTCTGAGGTGGGAGAGCCAACTTCAGAACACTGGTCCACAAGAGACCTCCCAGCTCCATGTAATACCAAACGGCAAAAATCTCCCAGAGATCTCCATCTCAACATCAAGACCCAGCTTCACTCGACGACCAGCAAGCTACAGTGCTGGACATCCTATGCCAAACAACTAGCTAGACAGGAACACAACCCCATCCATTGGCAGAGAGGCTGCCTAAAATCATAATAAGGCCACAGACACCCCAAAATACACCACCAGACGTGGACGTGCCCACCAGAAAGACAAGATCTAGCCTCATCCACCAGAACTCAGGCACTAGTTCCCTCCACCAGGAAGCCTACACAACCCACTGAACCAACCTTAGCCGCTGGGGACAGATACCAAAAACAACGGGAACTACGAACCTGCAGCCTGTGAAAAGGAGACCCCAAACACAGTAAGATAGGCAAAATGAGACGACAGAAAAACACACAGCAGATGAAGGAGCAGGCTCAAAACACACTGGACTTAACAAATGAAGAGGAAATAGGTAGTCTACCTGAAAAAGAATTCAGAATAATGATAGTAAGGATGATCCAAAATCTTGGAAACAGAATAGACAAAATGCAAGAAACATTTAACAAGGATGTAGAAGAACTAAAGAGGAACCAAGCAATGATGAAAAACACAATAAATGAAATTAAAAATACTCTAGATGGGATCAATAGTAGAATAACTGAGGCAGAAGAAAGGATAAGTGACCTGGAAGATAAAATGGTGGAAATAACTACTACAGAGCAGGATAAAGAAAAAAGAATGAAAAGAACTGAGGACAGTCTCAGGGACCTCTGGGACAACATTAAACGTGCCAACATTCGAATTATAGGGGTACCAGAAGAAGAAGAGAAAAAGAAAGGGACTGAGAAAATTTTTGAAGAGATTATAGTTGAAAACTTCCCTAATATGGGAAAGGAAATAGTTAATCAAGTCCTGGAAGCACAGAGAGTCCCATACAGGATAAACCCAAGGAGGAACACGCCAAGACACATATTAATCAAACTGTCAAAAATTAAATATAAGGAAAACATATTAAAGGCAGCAAGGGAAAAAAAACAAATAACACACAAGGGAATCCCCATAAGGTTAACATCTGATCTCTCAGCAGAAACTCTGCAAGCCAGAAGGGAGTGGCAGGATATACTTAAAGTCATGAAGGAGAAAAACCTACAACCAAGATTACTCTACCCAGCAAGGATCTCATTCAGATTCGATGGAGAAATTAAAACCTTTACAGACAAGCAAAAGCTGAGAGAGTTCAGCACCACCAAACCAGCTTTACAACAAATGCTAAAGGAAATTCTCTAGGCAAGAAACACAAGAGAAGGAAAACACCTACAATAACAAACCCAATACATTTAAGAAAATGGGAATAGGAACATACATATCGATAATTACCTTGAATGTAAATGGATTAAATGCTCCCACCAAAAGACACAGGCTGGCTGAATGGATACAAAAACAAGACCCATACATATGCTGTCTACAAGAGACCCACTTCAGACCTAGGGACACATACAGACTGAAAGTGAGGGGATGGAAAAAGATATTCCATGCAAATGGAAATCAAAAGAAAGCTGGAGTAGCAATTCTCATATCAGACAAAATAGACTTTAAAATAAAGACTATTACAAGAGACAAAGAAGGACACTATATAATGATCAAGGGATCGATCCAAGAGGAAGGTATAACAATTGTAAATATTTATGCACCCAACATAGGAGCACCTCAATACATAAGGCAAATACTAACAGCCATGAAAGGGGAAATTGACAGCAACACAATCATAGTAGGGGACTTTAACACCCCACTTTCACCAATGGACAGATCATCCAAAATGAAAATAAATAAGGAAACACAAGCTTTAAATGATACATTAAACAATATGGACTTAATTGATATTTATAGGACATTCCACCCAAAAACAACAGAATACACATTTTTCTCAAGTGCTCATGGAACATTCTCCAGGATAGATCATATCTTGGGTCACAAATCAAGCCTTGGTAAATTTAAGAAAATTGAAATTGTATCAAGTATCTTTTCCGACCACAACGCTATGAGACTAGATATCAATTACAGGAAAAGATCTGTAAAAAATACAAACACATGGAGGCTACACAATACATTACTTAATAACGAAGTGATTACTGAAGAAATCAAAGGGGAAATCAAAAAATACCTAGAAACAAATGACAATGGAGACACGACGACCCAAAACCTATGGGACACAGCAAAAGCAGTGCTAAGAGGGAAGTTTATAGCAATACAAGCCTACCTCAAGAAACAGGCAACATCTCGAATAAACAACCTAACCTTGCACCTAAAGCAATTAGAGAAAGAAGAACAAAAAAACCCCAAAGCCAGCAGAAGGAAAGAAATTATAAAGATCAGGTCAGAAATAAATGAAAAAGAAATGAAGGAAACAATAGCAAAAATCAATGAAACTAAAAGCTGGTTCTTTGAGAAGATAAACAAAATTGATAAACCATTAGCCAGACTCATCAAGAGAAAAAGGGAGAAGACTCAAATCAATAGAATTAGAAATGAAAAAGGAGAAGTAACCACTGACACTGCAGAAATACAAAAGATCATGAGAGATTACTACAAGCAACTATATGCCAATAAAATGGACAACCTGGAAGAAATGGACAGATTCTTAGAAATGCACAAACTGCCGAGACTGAACCAGGAAGAAATAGAAAATATGAACAGACCAATCACAAGCACTGAAATTGAAACTGTGATTAAAAACCTTCCAACAAACAAAAGCCCAGGACCAGATGGCTTCACAGGCGAATTCTATCAAACATTTAGAGAAGAGCTAACACCTATCCTTCTCAAACTCTTCCAAAATATTGCAGAGGGAGGAACACTCCCCAACTCATTCTACGAGGCCACCATCACCCTGATACCAAAACCAGACAAAGATGTCACAAAGAAAGAAAACTACAGGCCAATATCACTGATGAACATAGATGCAAAAATCCTCAACAAAATACTAGCAAACAGAATCCAACAGCACATTAAAAGGATCATACACCATGATCAAGTGGGGTTTATCCCAGGAATGCAAGGATTCTTCAATATACGCAAATCAATCAATGTGATACACCATATTAACAAATTGAAGGAGAAAAACCATATGATCATCTCAATAGATGCAGAGAAAGCTTTTGACAAAATTCAACACCCATTTATGATAAAAGCCCTGCAGAAAGTAGGCATAGAGGGAACTTTCCTCAACATAATAAAGGCCATATATGACAAACCCACAGCCAACATTGTCCTCAATGGTGAAAAACTGAAACCATTTCCACTAAGATCAGGAACAAGACAAGGTTGCCCACTCTCACCACTATTATTCAACATAGTTCTGGAAGTCCTAGCCACAGCAATCAGGGAAGACAAAGAAATAAAAGGAATCCAAATCGGAAAAGAAGAAGTAAAGCTGTCACTATTTGCAGATGACATGATACTATACATAGAGAATCCTAAAGATGCTACCAGAAAACTCCTAGAGCTAATCAATGAATTTGGTAAAGTAGCAGGATACAAAATTAATGCACAGAAATCTCTTGCATTTCTATACACTAATGACGAAAAATCTGAAAGTGAAATTAAGAAAACACTCCCATTTACCATTGCAACAAAAAGAATAAAATATCTAGGAATAAACCTACCTAAGGAGACAAAAGACCTGTATGCAGAAAATTATAAGACACTGATGAAAGAAATTAAAGATGATACAAATAGATGGAGAGATATACCATGTTCCTGGATTGGAAGAATCAACATTGTGAAAATGACTCTACTACCCAAAGCAATCTACAGATTCAATGCAATCCCTATCAAACTACCACTGGCATTTTTCACAGAACTAGAACAAAAAATTTCACAATTTGTATGGAAACACAAAAGACCCCGAATAGCCAAAGCCATCTTGAGAACGAAAAATGGAGCTGGGGGAATCAGGCTCCCTGACTTCAGACTATATTACAAAGCTTCAGTAATCAAGACAGTTTGGTACTGGCACAAAAACAGAAATATAGATCAATGGAACAGGATAGAAAGCCCAGAGATAAACCCACACACATATGGTCAACTTATCTTTGATAAAGGAGGCAAGCATATACAGTGGAGAAAAGACAGCCTCTTCAATAAGTGGTGCTGGGAAAATTGGACAGGAACATGTAAAAGTATGAAATTAGAACACTCCCTGACACCATGCTCAAAAATAAACTCAAAATGGATTAAAGACCTAAGTGTAAGGGCGGACACTATCAAACTCTTAGAGGAAAACATAGGCAGAACACTCTATGACATACATCACAGCAAGATTCTTTTTGACCCAGCTCCCAGAGAAATGGAAATAAGAACACAAATAAACAAATGGGACCTAATGAAACTGAAAAGCTTTTGCACAGCAAAGGAAACCATAAACAAGACGAAAAGACAACCCTCAGAATGGGAGAAAATATTTGCAAATGAAGCAACTGACAAAGGATTAATCTCCAAGATTTACAAGCAGCTCATGCAGCTCAATAACAAAAAAACGAACAACCCAATCCAAAAATGGGCAGAAGGTCTAAATAGACATTTCTCCAAAGAAGATATACAGATGGCCTACAGACACATGAAAGAATGCTCAACATCATTAATCATTAGAGAAATGCAAATCAAAACTACAATGAGATATCATCTCACACCGGTCAGAATGGCCATCATCAAAAAATCTAGAAACAATAAATGCTGGAGAGGGTGTGGAGGAAAGGGAACACTCTTGCACTGTTGGTGGGAATGTAAATTGATACAGCCACTATGGAGAACAGTATGGAGGTTCCTTAAAAAACTACAAATAGAACTACCATATGACCCAGCAATCCCACTACTGGGCATATACCCTGAGAAAACCATAGGTCAAAAAGAGTCATGTACCAAAATGTTCATTGCAGCTCTATTTACAATAGCCAGGACATGGAAGCAACCTAAATGTCCATCGACAGATGAATGGATAAAGAAGATGTGGCACATATATACAATGGAATATTACTCAGCCATAAAAAGAAATGAAATGGAGGTATTTGTAATGAGGTGGATGGAGTTAGAGTCTGTCATACAGAGTGAAGTAAGTCAGAAAGAGAAAAACAAATACAGTATGCTAACACATATATACGGAATCTAAGGGGAAAAAAAAAAGGCCATGAAGAACCTAGTGGCAAGACGGGAATAAAGACACAGACCTACTAGAGAATGGACTTGAGGATATGGGGAGGGGGTGGGGTGAGATGTGACAGGGTAAGAGAGTGTCATGGACATATATACACTACCAAATGTAAAATAGATAACTAGTGGGAAGCAGCCGCACAGCACAGGGAGATCAGCTCGGTGCTTTGTGACCACCTAGAGGGGTGGGATGGGGAGGGTGGGAGGGAGGGAGATGCAAGAGGGAAGAGAAATGGGAACATATTGTATATGTATAACTGATTCAGTTTGTTATAAAGCAGAAGCTAACACACTATTGTAAGGCAATTATACTTCAATAAAGATGTTTAAAAAAAAAAAAAAAAAAAAAAAGCCCTGCAGAAAGTAGGCATAGAGGGAACTTTCCTCAACATAATAAAGGCCATATATGACAAACCCACAGCCAACATTGTCCTCAATGGTGAAAAACTGAAACCATTTCCACTAAGATCAGGAACAAGACAAGGTTGCCCACTCTCACCACTATTATTCAACATAGTTCTGGAAGTCCTAGCCACAGCAATCAGGGAAGACAAAGAAATAAAAGGAATCCAAATCGGAAAAGAAGAAGTAAAGCTGTCACTATTTGCAGATGACATGATACTATACATAGAGAATCCTAAAGATGCTACCAGAAAACTCCTAGAGCTAATCAATGAATTTGGTAAAGTAGCAGGATACAAAATTAATGCACAGAAATCTCTTGCATTTCTATACACTAATGACGAAAAATCTGAAAGTGAAATTAAGAAAACACTCCCATTTACCATTGCAACAAAAAGAATAAAATATCTAGGAATAAACCTACCTAAGGAGACAAAAGACCTGTATGCAGAAAATTATAAGACACTGATGAAAGAAATTAAAGATGATACAAATAGATGGAGAGATATACCATGTTCCTGGATTGGAAGAATCAACATTGTGAAAATGTCTCTACTACCCAAAGCAATCTACAGATTCAATGCAATCCCTATCAAACTACCACTGGCATTTTTCACAGAACTAGAACAAAAAATTTCACAATTTGTATGGAAACACAAAAGACCCCGAATAGCCAAAGCCATCTTGAGAACGAAAAATGGAGCTGGGGGAATCAGGCTCCCTGACTTCAGACTATATTACAAAGCTTCAGTAATCAAGACAGTTTGGTATTGGCACAAAAACAGAAATATAGATCAATGGAACAGGATAGAAAGCCCAGAGATAAACCCACACACATATGGTCAACTTATCTTTGATAAAGGAGGCAAGCATATACAGTGGAGAAAAGACAGCCTCTTCAATAAGTGGTGCTGGGAAAATTGGACAGGAACATGTAAAAGTATGAAATTAGAACACTCCCTGACACCATGCACAAAAATAAACTCAAAATGGATTAAAGACCTAAGTGTAAGGGCAGACACTATCAAACTCTTAGAGGAAAACATAGGCAGAACACTCTATGACATACATCACAGCAAGATTCTTTTTGACCCAGCTCCCAGAGAAATGGAAATAAGAACACAAATAAACAAATGGGACCTAATGAAACTGAAAAGCTTTTGCACAGCAAAGGAAACCATAAACAAGACCAAAAGACAACCCTCAGAATGGGAGAAAATATTTGCAAATGAAGCAACTGACAAAGGATTAATCTCCAAGATTTACAAGCAGCTCATGCAGCTCAATAACAAAAAAACGAACAACCCAATCCAAAAATGGGCAGAAGATCTAAATAGACATTTCTCCAAAGAAGATATACAGATGGCCTACAGACACATGAAAGAATGCTCAACATCATTAATCATTAGAGAAATGCAAATCAAAACTACAATGAGATATCATCTCACACCGGTCAGAATGGCCATCATCAAAAAATCTAGAAACAATAAATGCTGGAGAGGGTGTGGAGGAAAGGGAACACTCTTGCACTGTTGGTGGGAATGTAAATTGATACAGCCACTATGGAGAACAGTATGGAGGTTCCTTAAAAAACTACAAATAGAACTACCATACGACCCAGCAATCCCACTACTGGGCATATACCCTGAGAAAACCATAGGTCAAAAAGAGTCATGTACCAAAATGTTCATTGCAGCTCTATTTACAATAGCCAGGACATGGAAGCAACCTAAATGTCCATCGACAGATGAATGGATAAAGAAGATGTGGCACATATATACAATGGAATATTACTCAGCCATAAAAAGAAATGAAATGGAGGTATTTGTAATGAGGTGGATGGAGTTAGAGTCTGTCATACAGAGTGAAGTAAGTCAGAAAGAGAAAAACAAATACAGTATGCTAACACATATATATGGAATCTAAGGGAAAAAAAAAAAAAAAAAAAGGCCATGAAGAACCTAGTGGCAAGACGGGAATAAAGACACAGACCTACTAGAGAATGGACTTGAGGATAGGGGGAGGGGGTGGGGTGAGATGTGACAGGGTAAGAGAGTGTCATGGACATATATACACTACCAAATGTAAAATAGATAGCTAGTGGGAAGCAGCCGCATAGCACAGGGAGATCAGCTCGGTGCTTTGTGACCACCTAGAGGGGTGGGATGGGGAGGGTGGGAGGGAGGGAGATGCAAGAGGGAAGAGAAATGGGAACATATTGTATATGTATAACAGATTCACTTTGTTATAAAGCAGATGCTAACACACTATTGTAAGGCAATTATACTTCAATAAAGATGTTTGAAAAAAAAAAAAAAAAAAAGTGGCAGTTGGGTTTTTTTTGGTCTCTTTGTATCTTTTGGGTCTAGAATTTGCCCCAACTGTGCATGCACACAGTTATTTTTAGTCCCGTACAGTTTCTTTGTATTTTGTTTCTGGAGGAGAGGTGTGTCCAGGTGCAAGCACTGCAGCACTTCAGCAAAGGGTCCCAGGTCCCAGCAAAGGGTCCCAGGTCCCAGCCTGTCTCACTCTGACTTCTGATGGGAGAAACTTCCTGATCACAAATACAGACAATAAGAGCTTATAAACCACCAGGAAGCCTCTGTGTTACCGTAAGATATATGGGAAATAAAGCAAAATGTCCCCCTTTCTCCATCATTTTCTTGGGCCCCAGTAATTTTATCCAGTTCCATAGAATAATACGCTTTTGTCATGGTTTTTCTCAATTTTCACTACAAGGATAAAATAACCCTGTCCTTCCTCTGTAAAGTGGCTAATCTTCTCCCTAGGGAACCTTGAAATAATATTGCTTTTTATGTTGTAAATTCAAAGTGGAGTGTTGATTCCTAGAGGGGCTAAAGTTGTCTTAGTGGAAACAAGAGTGAGTTTTAGTATTTCATGCGGTGAAAGGAAAAAAATGTTTTTCCTGGAGGTTTTCTTTCCCCCGGTAAAATAGGCACAAATGCCATTATTTATGACTGTTACGATTTCATTTCCCTAGCTAAGTAGGTTATTTAGATGTAGTATGTGAAGTTGCAATCACAAATCCTCAATATATTTTTCTGTAGTTTGTAGCCGATTACAGTGGACAAGATAATTTCTTACAACGAGTGGGACAGAATGGCTTAAAGAATTCAGAGAAGGAGTCCACCGTCAACAGCATCTTTCAGATCATCAGGAGCTGCAGTCGAAATCTGGAGACAGAGGAGGAGGACAGCTCCAGTGAAGGGAACAGCTCTAGGAAAAATTCCTTGAAGGATAAAGCCCGATGGCAGTAAGTTTTACATTTTAAAAATTGGGATGCTCATTTCTTCTTTTTCCTACTCCAGCTTGGTTTCAGATCAAACCTAATAAAAACTCACCACCTTTATCAGTAAGCTGTGCTTCTTTATCTTTAAAATTTACCAATTCTGAATTAGGATTTACCTGTCTAATCTGGCTGCTCTGTTCTAAAATTACTGCTCATAATTTAACTTCTTGCTATCTGTTACCCCTTTTTAAAAATTAGAGCTATCCTGCCATTTCTAAAAATTTAACAAATTAAATTTCAGGATTAAAACCATGATCCTTTATTTCATAGCTTCTATAAGAATGGTTTTTATTATAATATGGAGGTCCCTTAAAAAACTAAAATTAGAGTTACCATGTGATCCAGCAATCCCACACTCCTTGGGCATATATCTGGAGAAAACTCTAATTTGAAAAGATACATGTACCTAAGTGTATATTGACAGATGAATGGATAAAGAAGTTGTGGTGCATATATACAGTGGAATACTACTCAGCCATAAAAAAGAATGAAATAATGACATTTGCAGCAACATGGATGGACTAGAGATTATCATACCAAGTGAAGTAAGTCAGACAAAGTCAAATATCATATGATATCACTTATATGTGTAATCTAAAATATGTTACAAATGAACTTATTTACAAAGCAGAAACAGACTCAAAGACATAAAAAACAAATTTGTGGTTACCAAACAGGGAAGGCAGAGAGAGGGATAAATTAGGAGTTTGGGGTTAGCAGATATAAACTACTATATACAAAATAGATAAACAACAAAGTCCTACTGTGTAACACAGGGAACTAACTGTATTCAATATCTTGTAATAAACTATAATGGAAAAGAATATGAAAAAGGATATATAGTATCCTTTGTAAATAGTATCCATAGTATACTTTATAAATCAACTATACTTCAATTAAAAAAATAAAATTTTAAAAAGGGTTTTATTCATCACTAGGTGGGGCACAGGGGTAAGTATTAGCATATTTTTAAATCAAATATACTGAGTTAGTAGGGTTGGAGTTAGTCATACCCAGAAATCAGCACTGTTGCAGCTCCCCACAACCTCTGATGATTCTGAGGCAGGTGGTAACTCATGTTCAGGTGGCATCTGCAGCTTTGTAATTGATCAGTTGTTTCAATTGCTATTTATTGACAAGCATGGCAATCTAGCCAGACATGCTTGCTTAACCCACGACCAGATGAGAAGTTCAGAAATCAGTGGTCTTAGGGCAGGCATTGCATCTTTTCAAGGCCATTTACTCATGGTCAAGCCCAGCTGAAATGACAGAGCCTGGCCCAGCTGGAGGAAGCCTTGAGCACCATCCAAAAGTATGACATCTACTGACTTTGATATCTTGGCCACAAAAGGTTTTATTTGTGTTGAGTACTCATGTGTCATACCTTGCGGTTGTCTCCGAGTCCTTGTGAGACATTGTTGTTTGTTTTGCAGAGCCTTTCCTGGTTGTGTGTGTGTGTATGAGCCTACACTGGGAAGGAGGACAGCGTTTTTGGAAAATAATTTTTTTGGAATTGTAGTGCTGGATCCTTAGAATCTGTTGTGAACACACAAATGAACGCCTTGTATCTGAATCCCGAATGCTATTATTAAGGAGGTGAACCTGTATTCCAGGTTTCTCCAAAGTCTTTGGGCTTTTTTTCAAACCTCGCTTCCTAGCTCATTCCCCCATAGAGGACCCAGGTGCTCAAAGATTAACCACTACCGCCCTTAACACAATGCCTCATCCCTAAAGCTCAAATCTCACAAGTAGCTTCTACCAATTGTTCTTCTTAGTTGATCTCAAGTCAAAGATTATTTGAAAGTTTTCTCACTAGTTTTTGCTGACATTGGTGCCACTCTATGTATAGAGAGAGGACCATCTACAAATAAGTACAAAGAAGCATCTCATAGCCACTTAAGTCCTTAATCTATATCTACCTCTATCTACCTCTCTCTATACACAGGTATCTATGTATATATCTACATCCTCCCACTAAAGATTTTGTAGATGCTTACAAAAATAAATATAAATAATTGAGGATATTAAGGAAAAGGGAAAATATTTTGTAGATGCTTATATGAATAAATATAAATAATTGAAGATATTAAGGAAAAAGGAAAATAGGATACGAAAAAATAAAACATACAGAAATGTATACTGTATAGTCTTTACAGTGACTAAATTTTGTTCTGAGATAGTGACCATAGGAAAGAGGGAATCGGGATTCACAGTATTTGTAAAGAAAAATCAAACAGATGTTTGAGAGAAGCATGCCTGTTCTTCATACTGAGATCTGGCTGAAATTCCTTCCTTAAATCCTACTATAAGGGATACATCATCCCTGAATAGATAAAATTTCACATGACTGTTTTATAACAGCCTTCACTTGGGGCCGTGTGTGTGTGTGTGTGTGTGTGTGTGTGTGTGTAGGTGTAATATATTACTTACAGGTGTCAGTCTTTCTAAAATACTTTTAGGAATGCTACCTTTGGTTGAGCCTCAGAGACCAAGCCTCTGAACTTTCATTTACCGTCCTTTCCTTTTGCCTGGGATTCCTTCAAGTGATAAATTTCTTACCTCATAACATCACCTCTCATGAAATCTTTATTTCCAATTTTCTGCTTATTCCCTTGTCTCCTCCCTAATCATTTTATCATCTACATCCTAAGATCATTGCTCTTCCACTTCCAATTTTCCAGACTCCGCTTGTAAGCACTCTTACAAAGAGAAAAGAGGCACAAAAATGCAAATATTTCTTTTACAATACCTGTGAAGTCCTATTGAAATCCTCACACTGAAATTTATGCACCTCAGTACCAGTAAGTTTTCTTACCCCACATGACTGCTATTTTGAAAAGAACCACTGAATGCACAAGATGGGGGTGAGGGTGTTTAATAAAACTCACGGAAACCAGATCAGCGAGCACTGTTTCTGGGACCATCTGCCAGGACTTGGGAATCCATTCCTGATCCAGAGTCCCGCATTAGAATATCCAGCACAGGGTTGTATGTGGAAAAGGGATTTCCAGATCCCAAAACCCATGGGAACTGTGCTTTGTTGTTGATTTGGCTGAAACAAAGACTCTATAAACAATAACCTCCAGCCCCTGTTCCCATGGCAGCCACCAACCCTGTGAAAATGACATCAAAGAAAGAAGGGGCAATCTCATGGTCCTTTGGTTCACGCAGCCCAAAGGGTGCTCTAATAATTTTTCTCAAATATCTCAGCTACTCCTGCCAGAACACCCATTCAAAACACTCACAGAAACCCCAGAAAAAATGATCATAAGAAGTTGAAGACCTCAGCAGGAAAGGAACAGGGTTGAAAGAATCTCAGAATGTCAGTGAGATCTTAAGGTCAACTCATCCAACTCATCATCTCCCTGTACAAATGAAGAAGTGGTACCCGGAGAGGTGAAGTCACTTGCCTAAGTGCTGCCTAGCAGAGCTGGGTCATGAACCTGACCACGTGATCAACTGCAAGGCAGGATCTTTTCTCCTACAATGTTTAAGGCATTTCTTGTCACTGTAGAACCCTCAACTTTTTTTTATTTCTAGTTCCTGTAGTTTAGGAACATCTGAATTCTAAAAATATTCCAATTACATTTCATATGACCTATAAAGCTCATTAATAATGACTTTTCAAATTTACCAGCATGAAGAATAATGAGTTTTGCCTGTGTGAGTATGTCATGAAAGCATAAAAGTAGCGTATAGCACCATTGTAGGAAAATGGAAATTAAGAATATTTAGATGTATAGAGAAGAGTGTTGGGTCATATAGGAGCTGCAAGTTCTTATTAACGATATTGTTAAGTGAGAGAGTAGCACTGACATATATCCACTACCAAATGTAAAAAGGATGGCTGGTGGGAGGCTGCTGAAAAGCACGGGGAGATCAGCTCGATGCTTTGTGATGACCTAGAGGGGTGGGGTAGGGAGAATGGGAGGGAGGCTCAAGAGGGAGGGGATATGGGGATATGTGTATGCATATGGCTGATTCACTTTGTTGTACAGCAGAAACTAACACACCATTGTAAAGCAATTATACTCCAATAAAGATGTAAAAAAAAAAAAAAAAAAAAACCCGATATTGTTGACCCTCTTTAAAATGCTGCAGCTTAAAAAGGTTTTGTCCATTTGCAGAAATTGGATATAAGTAGATAACAAGTTCAGACAGAACCTTAGAATGGAGGCTGCTTGGGATGAGTAAGTGCTCAAAGCTTGCAGTCACATTGTCTGGGCCTGAATCTTGCCCCCACCACTTACTATTTGTGTCACCTGGGTAGGTGACTAAATCTTACTAAGCCTCAGTTTTGTAATCTGTAAGATGGGAATGATCATAATGCTCTATAAGATTGTTGTAAGGATTATGTGAGAGGGTGCATGTAAAATAAGGAGTTTTGCATTATAAAGGCATATAAATGGTGGCTATTGTAATTAATGCCTGCCATCACACCCTTCAAATACCAACCCAAGTCCTTAAGGCATGGGCACCCGTGGCAGCAGTCACCATTTTAGGAACAGCCCTCAGTCACCCTGCCCTTCCTTACAGGAGAATGCAGAGTACTCTCTGCTCTTCCATCCCAACAACCTCCTTAGAGACTTCTCTGGAAGATGATCCAACCCACAAGGATAGAAATAAAAAAGCTGAGCATGAGGAAGTAGAGGATCTGAGAAAAGATCAGAGTTACAGGATTTGCCACACATACACACACACTTATGTGCACACACAAAATAATAAAATGATAAGAAACCAATCACTTATTCTCCACAGAGGATGGTGCAGACACATCCCAGCCTTACAAACACCTACCTCCTAACAGCCTTTAGGGACAGCTGACTGCCTCTGCCCAGCCCAGACCTTAACATGATCTCCTCCCACCAACACCCCACCCCCGGCTCTGCTGGGGGTACCTGGGGCTGGGGATACCTAGGACCCCCTCTCTTTCTCTCTCTTCTTGTCTCCTTGACCAAGTACCCAAGACCCAGTCCTGCTTCTGTGACCTGTAACAAAGAAAGCCATTTTCCCACTATCTGCAGAACATTCAGTTTAAGCTCATTTATCACTTGAATCCCAACTTGAAACTTGGACACCATTTTTACAGAGAAGCAATGTTTGTTTGGCTGGCTGTGTTTTAGGATATTGGCTTTGCAAATACAAACTGGGCAATAATATTATTAATATATGACATGTTATTATTTATCAAGAGCCTACTTTTAAACAAACACTGTTCTAAATACTTTACATATGTTAAATTAGTTAATCCTCACAGCAGTTCCATTTCACTCAAGATCTCACATCTAGCAGGGCCAGAATTTAACCTCACGCAGGCTGACTTTGAAGTCCTCACACTACCGAGCTATAATTTAGAAGCTGCCTGTGGTTGAGGAAGGTGCTAGGTTAATTAAAAGCAAGCATTTGCCAGAAGCAAAGTTAAAACTCTGGATTTTATTACAGGGAATAGCTATAGCAAGTCCTTTGGAAAAGGTGTACATTTTCATCTAACAAAATTAAATTTAGGCTTATCACTCGATGAATCATGTTTATGCAATCATATTAACTTTGTAGCAGTAACAAAACTTTATGAAGAAAATACATAACCAGGATGATAAATAGCCCACTTGTCCCCTAATATAAGATTTTCATCAGGGAACATTAGAAAATGTTTATCTGTCAATTTATGGTTTCTAACTGAAGGGTGCTTTAGAACCTCTTCAAGGGTCGGATACAAACTTTCCTTCTCTTTTCACTCCTTGGTCCTCTCATTAAGGCGTATGACCTAAGTTTGACTAGGCAGTTTCTTTGCTGGTAAACCACATCTTTGATTTGGTTAATGCTACTTGGTTCCTGAACAACTCTTTAAGTTCCACCTTATTCCTCCTTGTAAACCCACAGAAACTTGTCTCCTGAGAGAAGCAGGCACAGAAGTGCATAAAATTCACTATATGATCTAAGAGACAAAGCTACTAGTTTCCTTCTTGAAATGAACTTATTTCATTACAAACCATTGTCTATTTTATCTTGGGCATTAGTCCCTGGAAGAATGGCTTTTAAAGGAATTATTAACACCTAGCATTAATTCTCTTTGTGTTCTAAAATAGAACTGATGCTAAGAAAGACAGTGTCCTCTCTCTCTCTACTTAACCTCATCTCTGAGCAGCAGAAACAGGCTCCAGAAAAGCCTCATAATTTTTCTTTCCAGACACTACTTTTTACTGATGTGTATAAAATTGATGACTAATAAGAACCTGCAGTATAAAAAAACAAACAAACAAAACAACTAATACTAAACTTTCATTGGGTTATTTGTATGGAAATATGTTAATATAAATGTTTCAGACATTACATGAAATTTCTAAAAATCTTATATGTTCTGGTATAATGTTATAAGTCATAATTCTAGTTATTACTTTAAAATGTATATCTCAGAAATAACTAAATTTCCTTGTCAATTGCATTATTATGAACTTTCATCAAATCTTTAACCGTGGTCATTTTTAAGTCTTTTGTCATTTACAGACAGTTCTGGGTATACTCTGATGCTTTTGCAAATATGTTCCTATAAAAGGGTTTCATCTTCAAGGAATTCATGGAAAAGACTCTGACAAGTACAGGTTTCTGGTAACTGACTGTACTGCTGAACTGAATGAATAAGCATTTTCAGAACTCTAATGAAAAACTGATGGACTCATAAAAGTGCTAACAAAAGATCAAGATGAAAAAAAAAATTAATTACATGGAACTGAGTGAACTGATGAGGATGATTATAATTTTTGTGACTTTCTGTTTGAATTTAAAAAAAAAAAAAAAACAATTTCCCAACCTATGTACTTAGACCATGAACTATATTCAGTGAATCAACTTCCAGAACATGTCCTATCAAGAAGAATTAAGCAAAGCTGCAACTAACATCCCAGAACTCCAGGGAGAGAAGATTCCAGGAAATGTCACAAATTTGCTTCGTATTTTTGGTTTAGGTTTGAGAAGCTTGGCACTATACACTCTACTAGGCTTTAGGGAATAAGTTAATAAATTAATAAATAAGTAAAATTAAAAAAAAAAGAAAAGTTCACTGCTGTGATTGTATGATAGTACATCCTGCTTTTCTTTATAATTTTACCACTATTATGCCTCTCTAAACAATATAGTATAGTTTTCCCTGGTTTTGAAATTTATATTAATGTAATCATACAGTATATATGCCTGTATGTCTTGCTTAAGATTTGTCCATGTTGTTGCAGGTAGTCAGCCATTGCATGTTCATTTTCATTGCTGTGCAGGATTGTGTTGTATGAATTACTGTAAATTTTATTTATACATTTTATTGTTGCTGGACATTTGGGTGGTTTCCAGTGTTTCCAGTGTGGATGATTTGAAAAGGATATTCTGACCATCAGATTTGTGAGATCCCTTGTGGATTTCTTTTCTTTCTTAAGAATATCTATTTATAGGGCTTCCCTGGTGGCGCAGTGGTTGAGAGTCTGCCTGCTAGTGCAGGGGACACGGGTTCGAGCCCTGGTCTGGGAAGATCCCACATGCCACGGAGCAGCTGGGCCCGTGAGCCACAATTGCTGAGCCTGCGCGTCTGGAGCCTGTGCCCCGCGACGGGAGGGGCCGCGATAGAGAAAGGCCCGCGCACCGCGATGAAGAGCGGTCCCCGCACCGCGATGAAGAGTGGCCCCCGCTTGCCGCAACTGGAGAAAGCCCTCGCACGAACCGAAGACCCAACACAGCCAAAAATAAATAAATAAATAAATAAATAAAAAATTAAAAAAAAAAAAAAAAAGAATATCTATTTATGTGGGGCAAGGAAGAAGAACCTCTTGCTGTTTGAAAGCAGTAGTGGGATCCTGCTCAGGGACCAGGATCTAGACTGAGAGTCCGAGAAGCCCAGGGCTGCTGTTCATGCCTTGCCAAGGGGCAGTCGGCTGCCCAACTGCCTCAAGATGATGGGAACATTCCTTCCCAGGGATGTATGGACCAACTCCTTCTCAATTTTATCCACCACTTTGCTAATGATATCTATGGATCAAACAGCAGAAAGCTTGATCTTAGTAACAATTCCTCATGCTTTGAAGAGAATGAGTCTCTCTTAGGCATGTTTCTACCAAGTGGCCAAATAGAAAGGAGGCAATAAAGGCTCCCTTGCCTTCCCCCTAAGATCCTTCTGGCCCTGGTAATCCAGGTTCCTGACTCAGGCAAGGCAACTTGCTAAACTGTCCAAGCAGACGAGTCCTTTATGTGCACATGTGCACACACAGGTGCGCACACACATACAGTGAAAATCTAAGGTTGAGTCAAGGAGGGCTGTCCTTGCTCATCTGGCACCATGACAATATTTCCCAATGAGTGCCTTTGAACTAATTGTATTTTACTTTTAACAGAGGCACTTCACAGGCCCACTTATTAAGTCTTGTTTTGCCTATTTTAGCCCCATTGTATTTTGTTATGACCAAGTAGAAGGCAACGCACCTAGTAATGAAGAGCCCAGGCTAAAGAGTCAGACAGACCAGAATCCTGCCTTGGGTAGGTCTCTTCTGAGTTGGGTAACCTGGAGCAGTTACTCATCCCTCCTGAACCTCAGTTTCCCCATAGGTTAAAAAAAAATAAGAAAACTAACTTTGCAAATAGGTCAAATAAAGTGCAAAAATGTATGTAAAGTATTTAACACAGTTCCTGGCACAAAAGGAAAAACTAATAAATAGTGAAGATTATCGTTGTTTACATTAAAAATGCAATAACTGGGGACTTCCCTGGCGGTCCAGTGGTTAAGACTTCGCCTTCCAATGCAGAGGGTGTGGGTTCAATCTCTGGTCAGGGAGCTAAGATCCCACATGCCTCGCAGCCAAAAAACCAAAATATAAAACAGAAGAATAGTGTAACAAATTCAATAAAGACTTTAAAAATGGTCCACATCAAACAAAATCTTTAAAAATGCAGTAACTGATCTAGTAGTTCCTTTCTTTAAGCCTTTGGTCAGACATATTGTTAAATATAAGGTTTTCAAATACAGCTAAAAAAATTACTCTGTGACTTTTAGCATTTTATATTTTATATGCTAATTTGAATTCATAGTGGAATTAAAAATGGTGTCCAGCGTCAGTGAAAGCTTTTTGTTGTTCTCACTTCTGATTATAAGACAGACCAAATTTGTATCTCTTTCTATCAGGTTTATAATTGGAGATCTGTTGGATTCTGAAAATGACATCTTTGAGCAGCCCCAAGAATGGGACCCTCACGCATCAGAAGAGCCACAGAAGGCCTTTGACCATGGGACAGAGCTCATCCCGTGGTACGTGCTGTCCATCCAAGCTGATGTGCACCAGTTCCTGCTGCAGGGGGCCACGGTCATCCACTATGACCAGGACATGCACCTCTCTGCCCGCTGCTTCCTCCAGCTTCAGCCTGACAATAGCACCTTGACCTGGATAAAACCCACCACTGCTTCCCCAGCCAGTGCTAAAGCAAAACTTGGTGTGCTTAGTAACACATCCGAGCCTGGCAAATTCCCATTACTGGGCAATGCTGGATTAAGTGGCCTGGCAGAGGGGGTCTTGGATCTGTTTTCAGCAAAGGCTGTGTACATGGGACACCCTAGCATTGATATACACACTGTGTGTGTCCAGAACAAACTGAGTAACATGTCTCTCTCAGAGACTGGAGTGACACTGCTCTACGGGCTTCAGACCACGGACAATAGGTTATTGCACTTTGTGGCACCAAAGCACACAGCTAAAATGCTCTTCAGTGGATTGTTGGAACTCACTAGAGCTGTGAGAAAGATGAGGAAGTTCCCTGACCAAAGACAGCAGTGGCTGCGGAAACAATACGTCAGCCTTTACCAGGTAAGGGGTACAGCCTTCCCTCTCTCCTCAGTAGTATAATTCTCCAGATATAATTGTTATAAAAACACACTGGACAACTAGACCACCAAGTTTCATTCTCCCAGCTTTGTCACTTCCTACCTGAGTGATATGGAACAGCTTTTATTTAACCTCTCTGTGCCTCAGTTTCTTATCTATAAAGTGAGAATAATAATGATACCTATTCATAGGGTGGCTGTGAGGTTTAACTGAGTTAATATGTGTAAAGCCATAATGTAAATTCATAGGTATAAAGAATAGTGTCTGGCTTATAGTAGGTCCTATTATTATTTTGTATGAAAACAGTGACTGTGGTCATTGTACATCTCACATCTGGAAAGAAACGAGTTAATAATAAGCATTTTCACTTACTCAAAGTGAAAATGGAAAGCACTGTATCTGAATGCTTTTATTATTAATTAGGGACTAGCTGATACATTGGAAACCTTCACTTTGGAAATTGAAATCCTGTTTCATCTTCTAATGTGCTCCGTGACTCTGGGAGGGTTATTTAACTTACTGTGTATTGCTGCTGAACTGTAGGACTTTTAAGGTTAAAAGAAACTTTCCCAAATGTGAGATAAACTCATACCTAGAGTTCTTCCAAACCATATTTGTAGTGGCAGCAGCTCTTAGGAGGCAGTTTCTCACAGTCACAGCTTAAACTGAGTGAGTTTTTCATTAACCCTAAATTATCAGGTACTTTGACACTCCAGCTAAGGGTGGCAGGAGGCCTGGGCTGAATGAGGTGGTGAGAAGAGACACAGGCATAACCAGAGTAGCACATTTGTGGAGGAAGGAGGACAGAGATTGCTCAGAAACTGAGTCATAGACCCCACTACAAGGTGACAGTGTTAGTGGTGTTGTCAAATGAGTTGCACAAAGTATTCAGTTTTTCTTTTCTATGCTTTTCTATCTATTGGGGGGGAAATTATCTTTTCTACTAGTGTCACAGAACAAATAGAAGTATGATTTAAATTACTCAAATGGCTGATTTCATGTACTTTTCACAGTGCTAACATGTTTCTGACAAGTAAAAACATCTTCCCCTCTGGAATGTTAGTAGAGGCACATATAGGACCCCTTCTTTCCCCTTTTCCCACATCCATGCAGTACTTATGAGTAGAGATGATATCCTGAATAACTAACTTGATTAATGACTTAATAAGCACATAGACCTATATACACGAGTATGCTGCACTGCGCAAAGCCAGTCTTAGTTAACTCGTCTAAAATGGAAACCAAAATACCTGCTTCCTGTCTACTCCACAGGGAGCTCTCAGTGCTGCCAGCTGCTTGGAAGAAAGGTCTTCAGGAGCTATTATCAATATTGATTTTCTTTTTCTTTTTTCATAAATTTATTTATTTATTTGTTCATATTTTTGGCTGCATCGGGTCTTTGTTGCTGCGCGCGGGCTTTCTCTAGTTGCAGCGAGCGGGGGCTGCTCTTCGTTGCGGTGCACAGACTTCTCATTGCGGTGGCTTCTCTTGTTGCGGAGCATGGGCTCTAGGCGCGCGGGCTCAGTAGTTGTGGCTCGCGGGCTCTAGAGCACAGGCTCAGTAGTTGTGGCACATGGGCTCAGTTGCTCTGCAGCATGTGGGATCCTCCCCGACCAGGGCTCAAACTGGTGTCCTCTGCATTGGCAGGCGGATTCTTAACCACTGCGCCACCAGGGAAGTCCCTTGATTTTCAATTACAGTCATTTCTCAGCCTTCTAGAATCATGAAAATCCATTCAAGCTGGGCATAAACCAAAATCTTTGGGCTCATTTACAATCACTGTCACAAAGCCGATGTGGTTTATTTGCTCCATTTGTTTCCCTCCCCCATGTTATAGCATAAAGTAACTGAATTAACATATAAGGTCTACTTAGTTTCTCATTTAACCTGGCAACCTTCAGTTTGTGCTGAAGGAGGCACCAGCTGAGACCATGAACAATGGTCTGATGAGAAGAGGTAAGAGCAGAGATAGAGGAAATAACTTGGAGCAGATTCAGTCCTACACAGTTGCAAACACAGCTACACCCCTTCCTATCTCCCAGCCCCTACCCCTCCACCCCGTGTGGAACTAAGCCATCACAGTGTAACAGCAAAATAGCTCCATTATACCTCAGTCACTTCTGAGCACACAGGTGACATTATTCCTCAAAACAATGTACTACATGAGCTGCCTAAGACAGGCAACAGTCTTAGACACTCAAGATTTCTTTCTTTCTTTCTTTTTTTTTTTAAAGTGAAAAAGGTCAACGGACTACTCATTTTCCCATCAAATAGACCAGTTCCCAGATGATCTCAGGAAACATCAAAAAGATGCTAATTTCGTACTTGGAGAACAAAAGGTCAAACAGGCATCTTGCTAAATGCCCCGCTTGCTGACTTATAATACGACTTAGCACATTTAAAGCTCTGACAAGTCTCAAAGTACAAATGAAACCTACTTAAATGTATCTATAAATTAAAGAAATGTATGAAAAGTCTTGATTTCTTCCAAACTTCTGTTAACAGCCCTATAAGTGTATCTCTTTATCCCCAGTTTGGGAAGAGCTTATATAGAAAATAATCTTTCTGACATCAGAGTCCTTCTGTGTGATGAAGGTATTCACGGTTACTTTCAAATATAAGTATTTTAGTACTAGTAAATGTAAATTGATCTAATGGAAATAGTAGCAGGAGATAAAGCAAAAGACAAGAAGAAATAGTGACATTCGTAATGAAGCCTAGGAATACAGGAAATTAAAAGAAAGTAAACTCTGCAGAGATTCCATGTGGGGTGTGGAGGAAAGGCTGGTATCATGAGCTTTGGCTCAAGGTTATCATGGGCAGAGCTTGGGAACTCATATACTTGGAAAGATCTCTGGGAAGCTGAGAAGGTTATACACAGGATTATCAGTAAACTTCTTTGATTGTAAGCAACAGAAACAGATTCTGGCTATCTTCAATGGAAAAAATGGGATCTATTTAAAGAATTAGATTAGTTTCACAGTCTTTAAGATATCATATGCAAAGATATGCTGAGTTAAAAGTGCATGAATATTTTTTAAGGAATGAATTTCCTAATCCTCAACTTCCACATGAACTGTTTTCTAAAACTGAGAATGTACCTTCACTCACAACAGTCCTTCTCCCAAATTAAAAATAGAAGGACATATTTCACCTGTCCTAAACAAGTTTATTGTTTTGTATAAAACGAAAGAAAGATTCAAACTACATTTTAGTTCCCAGAGAGTCTCCTTTAAAGATTAAACAAAAGCATCCTGCTTTTTCCAGGCCTAAAATATTTCCATTAATAGTAAAGCTTGGCACACGTTGACCTGTTCTGAATTTAGAAAAACCAAAGCAGTGGAGGCTGATTTTTTTATATGTACATGGTAATGGATCTATTAAGTTTTTATATTAAAGGTTTTATTTTTTAGAGCAGTTTTAGGTTTATAATAAAATTGAAAGGAAGGTACAGAGATTTCCCGTAAACCTCCTGCCCCCATGCCTGCATGGTACCCCCATTATCAGCATCACTCACCAGAATGGTACATTCTTTACAAAGGATGAACCTATGTTGACACATCATAATCACTCAAAGTCCATAGTTTACCTTAGAGTTCACTCTTGGTGCTTTACATTCTGTGGGCTCGTGCAAATATTTATTGACATATATCCATCACTATAATATTATATGGAGCATTTTCACTGCCCTAAAAATCCTGTGTGCTCAGCCTGTTATCTCTTTCTCCCACTCCACCCCCACCCCTTCCCCCAGTCCCCTGCAACCACTGATCTTTTTATTGTCTCCATAGTTTTGTCTTTTTCAGAATGTCATATAGTTGGAATCACACAATATGTAGCCTTCTCAGATTGGTTTCTTTCACTTCGTAATATGCATGTAAGTTTCCTCCCTGTCTTCTTGTAGCTTAATAGCTTTCTTTTTATTCTGAATGAAATTCCATTGTCTGGGTGGACCACAGATTATTCATTCATTCACCTACTAAAAGGTTTCTTTGTTGCTTCCAAATTTTGGCAATTATGAATAAAGCTGGTGTAAACATCCACGGTCAGGTTTTTGTGTGGACATAAGTTTTCAACTCATTTGGGTAAATACCAAGGAGTGTGATTGTTGGATCATACAGTAACAGTATGTTTAGTTTCGTAAGAAACCAAACTGCCTTCTGAAGTGGCTGTATGATTTTGCGTTTCCACCAGCAATGGATGAGAGTTCCTGTTGCTCCACAACCTCACCAGCATTTGGTGTTGTCAGTGTTCTCAATTTTGGCCATTCTAATAGGTGTGTAGTGGTTTCTTGTTTCATTTTGCATTTCCCTGATGACATATGATGTGGAACATCTTTTCATGGAATTATTTGCCATCTGTATGTCTGCTTTGGTGAGGTGTCTGTTAGGGTGTTTGGCCCATTTTTTTAATCGGGTTGTTTGTTTTCTTATTGTAGAGTTTTAAGATTTCTTTGTATATTTTAGATAACAGACCTTCCTCAGATATTTCTTTGCAAATATTTTCTCCCAGTCTGTGGCTTGTCTTCTAACTCTCTTGACAGTGTCTTTTGCAGAGCAGAACTTTTAAATTTTAATGAAGGGGTCTATTAAATGTTTAAAAATGTGTTATTTAAAACCCATAGATAAAAATTTCACAAGGTTTCTTTCAGAGTATGTTATGCAGTAAGGTAGTTAAAATCTATTTATGAAATTGTGTCATGAATTGTTTATTCCACTTTGGAGTCAGTTGTAGTGACTTGTTATCAGGGACTCTCTTCAGCAGGCCTGTACCAGGTGGAATCATCTCCAACCATTTTCATTCTCTGTATCACTGCATTCAAGATTCATTTTCCAGGCACAGAAATTCTGACTGGCTTATTTGGATCCTGTACCAACCATTGATCAAGGGAGGATGTTCCCCTTTGATTGATAGACCCAAGACTATATCTAGTGAAAAAGAGATCAAATAAAATTGGGGTATGGTTAGAGAAAAGAGTAATGATCCATAAGCAGGCATAAATCACAGATATCCACGACAAAAGGTCACTAAAAGGTTTCATCAAATGTCATTCAGAAGATCAAGTATCCAAGTTACTCAGCATGCTGGGATCCATAACAGGATGCAGGAAGTGGGAGGTCACAACTCAAGTCATAAAATCAGATAGTCATTGAACATTAGGATGAAGGAGCAAGTGCGTGCGCACGTGCACACACGTAAAGCCTCTTTATTATTTGCATATTATCTATAACAAAGCAAAATCTATTTACAAGCACCTCTTTGGAATTGCAAAGGAGGACTAACCTTAAAAATTTGCAGAAAGTAAAGATAGTAAATGGAAATTAATTTTAAGAGGTACCTTTTCTACAACCTGTGAAATATCATCAGTATTGTTTTTAATTCATATGTGACCTTTTTGTAGTTTTATTAACTGACTTTCCTGACTTATAAGGAGAATTGTTGACCACTGATCATTAATCAGGAGGGATTACTCATTCATTAATCAGTAGGGATTAATGAATCCCTACTGATACTCAATGCATGTTACACAGAGTTGCCTTGCAAGCAGCAGCTATTGTAAACCATCACCTACCCACTGAGTATGTTTTCGCTGCTCACAACATCATAATATGCATGGTGCTCTGAGTCCCCTGGGCTCTCTATCCTTGGATATCTGTCACTCAAGAGGATGGCAGCTCCATTTCTCATGCTTTTTCTTCCTTCTCCATCCATTAGCCAAAAAGGGTTGTTTTGCGCATATTCCATTCTTTTTTTTTTTTAATTTATTTATTTATTTTTGGCTGCGTTGGGTCTTCGTTTCTGTGCGAGCGCTTTCTCTAGTTGTGGCAAGCGGGGGCCACTCTTCATCGCGGTGCACGGGCCTCTCACTATCGCGGCCTCTCTTGTTGCGGAGCACAGGCTCCAGACGCGCAGGCTCAGTAGTTGTGGCTCACGGGCCTAGTTGCTCCGTGGCATGTGGGATCTTCCCAGACCAGGGCTCGAACCCGTGTCCCCTGCATTGGCAGGCAGATTCTCAACCACTGCGCCACCAGGGAAGCCCCTCCATTCTTAATATCAGTGGTGTGCACCTCGTTTTATTAAAAGATTATCCAACAAAGAAAAAAAAAAAAAGAGGATGGCAGCTCAACTACTCAAGGTGCTCCCAGAGCCCTCCAAAGTGAATTTTGTGTACTCCACCTACTCTGACTTCAAGTCATACTGTCCCAAGCATCAAACTAGGTGAAAATACACTGGAGTGATGCAATAGCAAATAGAACTTGATTTTACTTAAATAGATTCATACACACATGTATACCCTCCAACTCCTCCAAAGGCCAGATCTGCAAAGTACATCTTAATGAGTTTGCCTGCAGTGATAATTCTAGAACATAACCTCTGAAACTGGGAAGGGAAATTGTTTTGTTAATCCCAGGTGAACGTGGCCCTATTAAAGCACATCACTGGAACTCAGCAGGGCGTGACCAGGACAACAGAGGACATGATGAAATCCCCAACAGAGAGTTCTGACAGTTAGAAAGCAGAGCCACTTACGTGGCCAGATGGTTATTCTTCGGTGACAGCCTATTCTCCTCCACCTCTGGGAATTTACTGGAAGCTGTTAATATATTTACTTCCCCATTGCTCGCTCTTTCCTTATGTGTTCAGAATGTGGTTCTTTTACAGGAGGATGGACGATATGAAGGCCCAACTTTGGCTCACGCTGTGGAGTTGTTTGGCGGCAGACGATGGAGTACTCGAAACCCCAGTCCTGGGACATCAGCAAAGAGTGCTGAGAAGCCCAACGTGCAGAGAAACAACACCTTGGGTATAAGCACCACCAAGAAAAAGAAGAAAATCCTTATGAGGGTAGAGTTTATTTATTAAGCATTAACCCCAGTATTCCAGGACCACTGTATGGTCTACATCACCATAAACTACCTTAGCTCATTTGGCTTGGGGACAAGATGAGGTGTAAAACAAATGAAACACAAGAGCTTACCAAGCACCTCCTGGATGCCAGGCCCAGTGATAGGAACTGAGTCAACACCAGGGAAAAGTCAAGGTCCATAGAGGGACACAGAGATGTTAACAAACACAGTGAGATCTAAATAAGAGTCACTGTCAAGCTGTCTGCAAAGTGCTGTGGGAGCAGAGAGAAGGAAAATATGGGGCTGAATGGCGGTTGCCAGGGGGTAAGGGGAAGGGGAAAAGGGGAGCTGTTCAAAGAGTATAGAGTTTCAGTTTTGCAAGATGAGAAAGTTCTAGAGATCTGTTGTGCAACAAGATACAAATAGTTAACACTACTCTACTATACACTTAAAAATGGTTAAGATGGTAAATTTTATGTTTTGTTTTTTACCATGATAAATATATACATGTATCACTATACATTATATATTACATTATTTATATTCTCACTGTAACATGATAATATATGTTCTTCATGGTTAACTAGAAGAAATCCCAGTCTTTGCATACAGGAGGCCTAAGACATATGTTGATGCCTAAGTTGAACTTTGTCTGCTTCATAACTCTGTCTCTACACAGATTCCAAGGGTCTTATTCCTCCTCTTGTCACCCTCCCCAGAGGAGTGCTGCATTTTAGTGAAGAACAAAAATATAACATGAGAATAGTTGGTCAGCCTTCACATAGGTCTTTAGTATTTTTGTCAGGTGGAGGTGGTATTGAAGGTGGGTCAGTGAGAAAATAGGGACCCACCTGAACTAAGCAGTGATGGGAGAGAAATACAGAATGAGAAACGATGTGAGTTTTGTGTTCCCAGGGTGAGAGTGGAGAGGCCACCGACGACGAGATGGCCACCCGCAAAGCCAAAACACACAAAGAGTGTCGGAGTCGGAGTGGTTCTGATCCTCAAGACGTTAATGAACAAGAAGAATCAGGTAAAGCAGCGTCTTTACGTCTGAGAATTTTTAATGGGAAAATATATGCATTTGGTTTTAAATTGTGATTTAAATATTGTGGGCATTCTTAACAAAACTCTTTATCACATTAAATATACTTACCTTTGTGTTTCACTAGATGATGGAACCCAAGAGGTATTTCTGCAAATACAAGTTTGCAAACACCAGTGTAATTAAGAAGAAAATTCTCATTAAATAACTTGCCATTATTGACAAGGAATATTAGATATAAAAGATGCAGTTTGATAGATTAGACCAGTGATTCTTATCCCCTGGCTGGATATCAGAGCTTTTAAAAAATATCTGGATGCCACACCCCAGCCCAACTGATTCAGACACTCTCTGCCTGGGACCTGGACATCTAAGCACTTTTTAAGTTCCCCAGATGATTTTTTTTTTTTAATTTTTACCATTTACTCATTATTTGTTTATTTATTTATTTATTTATTTGGCCGTACAGCATGCGGGATCTTAGTTCCCCAACCAGGGACCGAACCCATGCCCCCACCAGTGGAAGCACAGAGTCCTAACCACTAGACCACCAGCGAAGTCCCACTCCCCAGATGATTCTGATGTGTAGCCAGGACTGAGAACCCACCAGAATATTTTGATGCTTCTTGTACATTCATTACCTTCATGGATTGATTTCCTCAGACGTTCAGAAGCATCTTTGGTTTTCATTTGATTTCTGAGGGCAAGTATAATCGGAGTCATTGTCTCTTTTCTGTCTTTCACCCTCACAGAGGCGAACGCCATCACAAGCCCTCCTAACCCTCTCCCTTCCAGAAGAGCCCACTCTTTGACCACGGCTGGGTCCCCTAACTTGGCTGCCGGGACGTCATCTCCCATCAGGCCAGTGTCCTCCCCTGTGCTGTCTTCTTCAAACAAGAGCCCGTCCAGGTGGGGCCTTAACATGATAAAACAGAAGGACCCTTCACATCCTTCAGGTTGTGTAGAAGGGCATCCTCTCCCAGTGCTCTATGGAAAGACTATCTCTAATTTCGACTTAACAATCACATTAAAACTGAAAACCCCCAATTTTTTTAAAGCTCCTAATTTTCTTGATTTTGTATTCCTACCTTCTCATATTACTATAACTGCTTCTCATTTTTTGACAGACCAACCCTTCAAAGGTCAATAGCAGTAACAAAATCCGAGCTGTGAGTCTCTAAATCTGCACTGATATAGCAGCTGCTAGCCACAGGGAAAAAATGTTAAGTGGCTATTTAAATTCTAATTTTAATTAATTAAAATTAAATAAAATTTCAAATTCAGTCCCTCAGTCATGCTAGCCACATTAAAAGTGTTCCATAGCTACCAGTGGCTGGTGTCTACTGTACTGAACAGTGCAGATAAAGAACATTTCTATCATTGCAGAAAGTTTTATTGGCGAGCACTGCTCTAAACAAAGAATAAATTAAGTTTTAATGTAAGCAGCTTGACCCTTTGCTAATAGGTGAAATATATTTCGGACTCTTCTCATGTATGAGATATACACGTCTAGAGAATTGAATGTCTTACGGCAAGTTAGATAGGTTTAGCTAGTATTAGTGTAAATTATTTTGTAAGGTCCATGCAAATTACAGATTTGAAACAACAGCTACCCTCTCAGAAGAACTAATATTAAAATGAAAGTCTTTCAAAGGAATCAGAACGCCACATCATCTCCCTCAGCCCCCTACTAAAGTTTAAGAAATGCAAAGATTCCAGACAGAACCATGGTAAAACAGACATTCTTTACTTCGTCAAACAGAGGAATGGGAGGAGGAAGTGAGTCTGTACAGATATTGGCTTTGGAAACGGTAATTTTACACACGCGTGCGCACACACACACACAACACACACACAGACACACACACCCTTCCTCCCCTCTTCCTCTCTTCCTGGGAAGCTTGCTACAGAAAAGAACCCTACAGTGACTCATCTTTTAAAGGGAAGCATCCTTTCACAATACGAATAATGAACATAATTTCTACACTTGATGAAACTGGGTTACAGGTACATGGGAATTCTTTATACCACTCTTGTGAGGTTTGTAGGGGTTTTTTGGGTTTCTTTTAAATTTATTTATTTTATTTATTTATTATTTTTGCCTGCGTCGGGTCTTCGTTGCTGTGCTCAGGCTTTCTCTAGTTGCGGCGAGCAGGGGCTACTCTTCATTGCGGTGTGCAGGCTTCTCATTGCGGTGGCTTCTCTTGTTGCGGAGCACGGGCTCTAGGCGTGCGGGCTTCAGTAGTTGTGGCTCGCGGGCTCTAGAGCGCAGGCTCAGTCGTTGTGGTTCACGGGCTTAGTTGCTCCGCGGCATGTGGGATCTTCCTGGACCAGGGCTCGAACCCGTGTCCCCTGCATTGGCAGGTGGATTCTTAACCACTGCGCCACAGGGGAAGCCCGGTTTGTAACAAAATTAAAGCTACAAAGAATCAGAATTCTTTACATTATATTTCAGCCTATACAGTATCCCGGGTAAATAAAATAGCCAGAGAACTTGGATTAAGTGGTCTTTCCCTTTACTTCAATCACTCATAAGCAGGAAAAGGAAGGACAAAGTAAAGGAGGAAAATCTTTTCAAAGAGGTAAAAGTAGAGGAACTACCATGCCAGATGCAAGATCAGAGGACCCTGCCATAGAAGGACAGGGGGCAGTGCCCACCAAGTATGCTAAACCAGACAGAGAAGACGAAACAGGAGAAGAAAAGTCAGCCTGAATGCTCTTCAAGGAGAGAGCAAGACTGAGCCCTAGGAAGGGAACAAGTGGACTGATAGAGTTTCCTAAAGTCAGACGGAGATGGGTGCCTACAGACAGAGGCTGAACCTGGAACCAGAAGGAAGGAAGGCAGGGAATGTACTTGTTTAAATGCAAATGATAAGCCATTTTGTTATCGGGTTTTTTCCTCTTCCTGAACCTCCACCCTCTGTTTCCCATACCACATTGGCGATCAATAACCCAAGCCTACAAAGTACAATAAACCTATCCATTTGTATTACTCTTCCATTAATGGAGGTGACCTTCTGATGTCAACACAAAATAATTTTCCATGAATAAACACTATTGGCAGGACTGAGGACAAACTAGCTATTCATTACAGTATTCTCTCTACTTTCTTACATATTTGAAATATTTAGAAAGTAAAAAATAAGAGACAAAAGCAAAAATGAAAAAAAAAAAAGATCCTAGTCATTGATTTGACCAAAAACCAGTCAAAACATTTCTCATACTCTTCTCTCAGGGAACCAGTGTAGAAAATTAAAAAATATTGTGAAACAGCTAGACTGAATTTTTGACCCAGTTGACTGATATTTTTATATTAAATAGATCCAGCCTTGGTAGGTGCAAATATAATTCTAGGCAGAGTTGGCTTCTTTCCATCCTTAATATTTTTGTTACTCACATTTTCCATTAACATTAAAAGCCCTTCCTTGTTTTCATCTAAGAACCAGTTAAGAAAGGAAAAAGAGAAGACATTGATACATTCAAGATTTTCTTCTTAAATGTGTTTCTATATTTTAGAATATAGGAAAGAACATGCGTAATCTTCCATAAGTCATGACTGAGTAATTTGGAGCTCTTTTTTAAAATGACTTTTCTTCAAAACCACTGAATTTTTGGAGTTTTTTTCTCCCATTGACCTGAAATTTCAAAGAACTGTTATGATTAGTAGAGGAATATTAACCTCAGCTTTGTGCCCTTATTAAATAAGCTATAAACATGAAGTGGTTTCAGTGTATAATGTTTTATTTCCTCCGATGCAATATGGATTAATTTTGAGAGAAATGAAAAGATGTATGTAATTAAAGGAATGCTTAGAAAGAAAAGAAAGAAAAGAAAAGAGCCTAAACCTTCAATGACTTGCAGTCCATGTTTTTGTTCATGTTGCTAATCAGAGAATGTCTCTTGGGGCAGAATGACAAAACTGGTACCAGTTCTGCCCATTAAGGCCATGTCTTTGTTGCAGTGCTTGGAGCAGCAGCAGCTGGCATGGGCGCATCAAAGGAGGAATGAAGGGCTTTCAGAGCTTCATGGTTTCAGACAGCAGCATGAGTTTTGTGGAGTTTGTTGAACTGTTCAAATCATTCAGGTATGGCTGGATTTCTTCTTAGCCTTTCTTGTCTGACCCTTACCTTGTTATAACAATGCCAAAGATGAGGTGTTCTCCATCCCGCACCCAGTGTGAGGAGCCGCAAGGACCTGAAGGATCTCTTTGACATCTACGCCGTACCCTGCGACCGAGCCGGCTCCGAGGCGGCCCCCCTCTACACCAACCTGACCATTGATGAAAACACCAGCGGTCTTCAGCCTGACCTAGGTTTGTGCGAGATTTTAATAGTTCCCTTTGAGGCCTTTCTACCTAAAAATGAAAGTTCGAGACCCAATCACACAAGCCCTTAGCCTGTGTCCCACATGGCATGCTGCTACCTGGAGCATCGTGAAATGCTTAGAGCGTTATCTTTCTAATGGAGGTGTCAGGGGAAAGGGTATCATTAGCATTTTGGACAAGGAAATTCATCACTGGGTGGGTCTGTCCATGGATTCCAGAATATTTCACCAATAGAGCCTCCCACTCATTCTGACAACTAAAAACCTTTCCCACTGATTTCCAAAAGTCCACGAGGTGTGTGGCATATCCCAGTTGGGAACCACCAGTCTCTTCCATACCTCCAGGTGGGTGGGTACTGAACCCCAGGGTGGAAGTTGTCTGCCCTTTGACAGGAGAGTTTTTCGTGACCTCAGCAGAGCACTCCTGTCTGAACATCCAGGACATTTTTCCTAATATGTGAACCAGAATGTCTAGTTCCTCGATCCCACTCACCACCACCACCATTACCATTACCACCCATTCATTTTAAGCCTATTATTTTTCTCTTCTGTTCTTGCTGGAAACTATAAACACTAAAAAGCAAAAAAAAAAAAAAAAAAAAAACAAAAACTGTCCTCTTTCATGCATTTGCTTTTTTAATTATTTTAAAATATATTGTCCTTATGCTAAAAATATTGACCTTTTTCAACTTTAGTCATAAATGGGCATAACTATGGACTAGCCCAGTAGTTACACTTTTTTAAAAATTAATAGACTTTATTTTTTAGAACAGTTTTAGGTTAACAGAAAAATGAGGGGAAAGTACAGAGAGTTCCCATATACCCTCCCCACACACACATACAGTTCCCTCCCTTAGTAATATCTTGTATTAGTGTGGTATATTTGTTACAGTTGAGCCAATATTAATATATTATATTAACTGAAGTCCATAATTTACATTAGTGTTCACTGTTTATGTTGTACATTCTATGGGTTTTGACAAAAGTATAATATGTATCTACCATTACAGTAGTATACAGAATAAATAGTTCCACTGCCCTAAAGATCCCCTGTGCTCCATCTTTTCATTGCTCCCACTCTCCTTCTGAACCCTGGCAACCACTGATCTTTTTCCTGTCTCCATAGTTTTGACTTTCCCAGAATGTCATATAGTTGGGATCATATAGCATGTAGCCTTTTCACACTAGCTCCTTTTACTGAGCAATATGCATTTAAGGTTTCTCGATGTCTTTTCATAGTTTGATAGGCCATTTCTTTTTATTGCTGAATAACATTTTGTTGTATGGATATTTGTCCTGTTGAAAGACATCTTGGTTGCTTCTAAGTTTTAGCAATTGTGTATAAAGCTGCTATAAATATTTGGTGTGCAGGGTTTTTGTGGAGGTAAGTTTTCAGCTCACTTGGGTAGACCCCTAGGAATGCAGTTGCTGGATCATATGATAAGTCTGTGTTTAGCTCTGCAAGAAACTGACAGACTGTCCTCCAAGGTGGTTAGAATGAAAATGACTGGCCATACCAAAATGGGTGCACATGTGGAGCAATCAGGGCATTGCTGGTGAAAATGTAAGATGGTGCAGCCACCTCAGAAGAGAATTTGGCAGTTTCTTACAAAACTATAAATGTACTCTTACCGTATGATCCAGCAATTGTACTCCTTGGCGTTTACCCAAATAAGCTGAAAACTTATGTTCACACAGAAACCTGCACACAAATGTTTACAGTTACACTTTTAAAGTACAGAAAAAACTGTAATCTTAAGGGTACGTCTTCCATCTCTGCAAACATAAAGATGTAGAAGTAGCTAGTCTCAAAAACCAAAGTCTGAATCTAGCCTGAAGTCCCCAAATAAATTTAGTTTCCATCTAATACTGAAGCTTATGGGCTTTCAAAATCTTTGACCTCGCTCTCTCTTAGTTTCTTTTATTTATTCATTGATTCATTTTTGTTTATTCCTTCAACTATGTGAAGCCAGGAAGAAGCACTGAGTTTGATGGCTTGTTTAGACAGATTAGTGAAGAGTTTCTCCAGCTTAATATTTCCACAACACCATTATCTCCAAAATGAACTTTATAAAAGATGCTGGCTAGCCTGTCCGTGTTCTGTGGGTGGTTCTGTTTCAGATTTGCTGACCAGAAATGTCTCCGATTTGGGGTTATTCATTAAGAGTAAACAGCAGCTGTCCGACAACCAGAGGCAGATATCTGATGCCATTGCTGCTGCAAGTATCGTGACAAATGGCACTGGGGTGGAGAGCACATCCCTGGGCGTATTTGGAGTTGGCATCCTCCAGCTCAATGACTTCCTAGTGAATTGCCAAGGAGAACACTACACTTACGATGAAATCCTCAGCATCATCCAGGTTTGTACCCATTTGGTGTGCAAGCAAACGTGTAAAGCCTCTAACTATGCTAATTATTTTCTGTAAACATTTACTCTTTCTATATTTCCTTCTAACACCTTTAAGTCTAGGGCCGAAATAGAGGGTTGGTTTTTGGGGTTTTTTTAATTACCAAATATATGTGTTCTTATTTAACATATGATTAACATAGGTCCTAAGCTTTCTCTTACTCAGTGACTCCTGTAAGGAATCAGTATATGGTTGCTTCTTGTAGTTCTGGCACATGCAGTAGAATTAGTAGTTAGGTTGTCAGCCACTTTGATTGTTTAACAAATGTTTATTAGCTTATACTATGGGCCTGGCTCTGTTCCAGGACCTGGAACTATAGTAGTTGCATTCTAGTGGGTGAGGCAGACAAAAAATGAATAAAAATATAAAGTAATTTCAGGTAATAATGGGTTCTGGAAAAATTGAGCAGAGTAAGGGATGGAGTGATGTAGGAGGGCTGAGAGGAGTAAGCAAAGGCCGCCGTGGGGAGGTGACACTTGGGCTGAACCCTGAATGCATAAGCCATGTGAAGGTCTGAGGAAAGAGCATTCCAGACAGGGAGTAGCAAGCAGGAGCGAGCTTGGAGTCTGTGAGGAATAACAAATGCCAGAGGGACAATAGCTGACATGATTTCAGACAGGTGGGCAGGGGCCGAATCGTCCAGGCATTTTAGGCCATGGGAAGGAATTTGACTCGAGTCCATGTGAGATGGGAAGCTATTGGAAACTTTTGAGCAGGGCAGTAACATGATTTGATTTGTGTTTTTAAGAGGTCACTCTGGCCCCACTGGAGTATAAACTGTGCTAGGGAAGGAGGAAAGCGGAGAGACCGGGTAGGAAGCTGTCACAGTAACCCAGGCGAGAGGCGGTGATGGCTTCCGCTAGGGGGCGGCAGGAGATAGGGGGCGGCGAGATAGCTCCTTGTGGCTGCGCCACATGCCGCAGAATTAGTCTAGGTTTTCAGCCTGCCTTGTCAGCTGATTGGGAATCAGTGGACTAGCTGGCCAGCAACTAGACTTGATCACTGGCAACGCTAAAAATGTAAGGTCAAGATCACATGACTGTGCGCTCACTATAATATGATGGCGCGCAAGCACTGTACCGAGGATTCTATGTGGATTCTCGCATTTCACCTCCCACCAACTCTATGGTAGCTGCCGTTAGGATCCCCATCTTCACCTGCGTAAACCGATATCGTTTGTTTTCATATAAATCAGTCTTATTCTTTTCTCCCACTCTCCTTTTTTCTCTTAAATAAATATGCTTCGTATAATAAAATCACACATAATTAATGTTTTCTTTTAGACTAAAAAACTACACCTTACCACTGCATAACTAAATTAGTTCAAATATTTGGTTTAGATGTTTCCTGATGAAAACAGAACAGTTTCAAAAAATGATGTGGTGGGTTTTCCCTTTAGTTTCCTTTACTTAAATAACACTCTTTTTGTATCCCTTGCAGAAGTTCGAGCCTAGTATCAGTATGTGTCATCAAGGCCTAATGTCGTTTGAAGGATTTGCAAGGTAACTTTTAAAAAAATCTTTGCCCATCATTTAAGAGCATACATTTTTCAAACAGACTTACAAATGCAGAGAACAAACTAGTGGTTACCAGTGGAGAGAGGGTTTGACAGAGGGGCAAGATAGAGGAAGTGGATTAAGAGATACAAACTACAAGGTGTAAAATAAATATGATACAAGGAAGTAATGTACAGCACAGGGAATATAGCCATTGTTTTATAATAACTTTATATGGAGTATAATATATAAAATACTGTATCACTATGTTGTATACCTAAAACTAATATAATATTGTAAGTCAACTATAGTTCATTTTTTTTAAAAAAGAGTATATATTTTTCCCATGCAATTCTAAGAAACTTTGTTTCCTCTAGGTTTCTGATGGATAAAGATAATTTTGCCTCAAAAAATGATGAGTCGCAGGAGAACATTAAAGAATTGCAATTGCCCCTCTCCTACTACTACATTGAATCTTCACACAATACCTACCTCACAGGCCATCAACTCAAAGGAGAATCCTCAGTAGAACTCTACAGCCAGGTACTGAGAATTTCACTTGGAATATGGTTTTCATTAAACCTTATTTACGTAACCCCCAAAGTCACAAAAACCTGACCCCAGACTCCTTTGAAGAACTTATACACTATTAATTGTGAAATGTGAGGAAACACGATGTGTGGGAAAACTGCCTATACATACAGTTGTTTTCTTTACTTCTTTTTGTTTCTTTTTTCCCCCCCATCTACACTTAACCTTTATTCTAGGCAAAATTTAAAAAGTAGTTGTTTGAGACTCATAGCTTTTAGATCCTGGTTAGTCTGACCTACCTCTACTAAAATTAGATTTTCCCATGGGAAAACTATCTAATTGCTTCACTAAATGCTAAATAAATCAATATATTGTAGTGGGAAAGCATAGCAGAAAATGCAACTGTCTGTGAAGTTATTCCCAAAATATTGTTTGTTTTGGTTTGCAATTTGTCAGAAAATTAATCTATCCCTATGGCAACCAACAAAAAACAATTTTACAGACTGCAGGCACTGTCCCTACACATTTAAATTCATGGGAATATTCTTGAAAACTCAGAAGGGTCTCTGGACTAGAAAAAGCACATCCTTTTGACCTGAACATCCAGCTCTCAATGATCCATATGTCTGTTACTTCTGTTATATTTTCTGCAACATCCTTGTCTATGCTGCCTGTTTTCTGAACTCCCACAAGGTGAGTTAATTATGGGAGGAGCTAGCTACATCCAGGTGTGTGTGTGTGTGTGTGTTGGGGGGGTCCAAGTGTAAAAATTACAATTGTACTGTTTACACAAACCCAGCAGACTTGAGCTTCCTTTATTCTGATATTAGTCTATATATTCCTCAAAGCATTGGTCAAACTTCTGTCCCAAAGCTTATCTGGTATGGAGCATGTATTTTATTTTATTTTATTTTTTTATAGAAATCCATTTTTAATTTATTTTATTTTTGGCTGCATTGGGTCTTCGTTGCTGTGCATGGGTTTTCTCTAGCTGTGTGGAGCGTGGGCTATTCTTCATTGCAGTGCTCAGGCTTCTCATTGTGATGGCTTCTTTGTTGAGGAGCACGGGCTCTAGGCATGCGGGCTCAGTAGTTGTGGCACACGGGCTCAGCAGCTGCGGCTCATGGGCCCTAGAGCGCAGGCTCAGTAGTTGTGGCGCACGGGCTTGGTTGCTCTGCGTCATGTGGGATCTTCCCAGACCAGGGCTCGAACCCGTGTCCCCTGCATTGGCAGGCGGATTCTTAACCACTGCGCCACCAGGGCAGCCCTGGAGTATGTATTTTAAACTCTAAAATCTAAGGGGATTTTATTATGAAATGAAGATGTGTCCTTAGAGTGGTGATTTTCAAAATAAGAGTTCTGTCAAGGGGCCTCAGCTGCTGACACAGAAGAGCAGACAGTAACCACTGCCACTGAAGATTTGCTCTTTTATGTACTTTATATATTGGCCCTCCATTTGTACCGAGAATTCCAAGGTTAAAAGAAGTTTGAAATCCATTGTTCCAGAGGAAAGAAATGAAGTGTTTGTGTGTGTGTGTGTGTGTGTGTGTGTGTGTGTGTGTGTGTGTGTGTGTTTATCCCAGGAAAATAAACAGGGACCAATGTCCTAGCTTTAATTCCTACTGCATTTCCTTATTTGACATCAGGGAGGTTTTTTTTTTTTACTCCTTAACATTACACCTCAAGTAGAGATTGTCACAGCCTTTGAATAAGGCACAGAAACCCCTCAAATAGACTCACAGATGTGATTAAACTTAGTATGAAGCTCCCTTTTATTTCATTTCTTACCACTCTCTGCTCTCTCTCAGCTCTCCCAGTTACCTCCCAAGATTACTGTATGGGTCAGATGAGAAGTGAGAAAAAGCCCTGTTCTCACCTGGAATTTCCAGCCCTGGTTCTCCTATTCTAGCCATATGTGGAAGCCTTAATGTCATGCAGACATTGATAAGGACCTTTAGTCTTTTCATACTGAAAACCCATCTCATCTGCTGCTGGTCAGTGAACATTCTTCCCAGCGCGGCTCACTACAGAGATGAGGGAGCCTCACGTCCCACCTGTCGTATTACACGACAGTTTTCAGCCCAAAGCAACACACCTCTAGATACTCTAGTGCTGGCAGACACTGATAGCCTTGGGCTTCTTTGCCAAAGAATCAGTTAGCCCTGGGAAGATAGGTTACCTAGGAAAACTGGGTGCTGTATGCTGTGCAATGGGAAGAATCTAGCAAGTATCTCATATAAAAACATTAAAATAAGGGGGATTCCACTATCCAAGTTATGTTGCAGCAAGTCTAATGGCCGCTAGCCCCCAGTACTGGACTGCTGTCACATGAAAATAGTTAGGTGGATTCTTAAATCAGAGAGTTGGCCCATTCACAGGTATATCCACCTTTGGCTTTGGTTGACCCTTTCAAAATATGGTCATCTTTAAGATAGTCCACAAATACAGTCTATGGAGGAAGAAGTTGCTCCAAGCAAACGTTACAGAGATGCAACCCAAGCACATATATCAGGAGCTCTGCTTCCAGCTCTAGATCCAGAAAAGCAAATAGGTATCATCTCATCTAATTCACTGGTAGTGTTTCCTGGAGTTCTTTGCTGAGGAGGCTGTGAGATAACACATCAGAGCTTAGGGGGCAAGTATATTATGATTGATTACTGATGACTGCTATGGGTGTGGAGAGGGGACTTTATGGATTATTTGTCATTTCTGCTGTAGAGGCTGTTCTAGGATTAGATAGCAAGGCAAATCCTTGATAACTCCCTGCTTCTACTCTTCTCCCATGCTATATGTTCACAGCAAAGGTATTAGGTGGTGGCAGAATGTGGGTCTAAATAGAGGAGATTTTATCCTGATTGGATTTATATAAATGTTTGGCCAGTTCACTAAGGAATCAGTGGCCTCATTTCTTCATCAGCACCTGTGTCACCTCCACTGACATCTGCCCAGATAGAGTTATAGCCTGGCTGTCTCATTTCAGGATGCACCATGTGTAGGTCCCTTGAGGGACCAAAGTTGATGGGAAAATGGTCATATGTTTTTGCTATCAAATTTTACCTTCCAATAGTATTCAGCTCTGGTAAGCACTCTTTCTACCTTAATCTATTCTCTCCCTTCCCCACCCCTAATAAATTGTGGCCTTCGGCCAACATGCAATATTTCTTTTCAATCTTAGGCCCTTCTGTTTTAGCCTGGAGAGTGAACACTGATATGTGGAAGCCTGTGCTGGGTTTAATTTGAGACTTTATCTCCATTTGCTCATCTGGGGTGGATTCATTCATTGATCCCACAGGTCCTCCTGCAAGGCTGTAGGAGTGTAGAGTTGGACTGCTGGGACGGAGATGATGGGATGCCCATCATTTATCATGGACACACCCTGACAACCAAGATCCCCTTCAAGGTAATGCTTCATAACTTTCTTTAAATCAGATCACAAAGAGTCATTATCTTCATTCGTCATTTAAATGAATGACTCTCCCAAGTTATACCTTAGGTTGGGAGTTCTTATCCTGCGTCTTAAGGCTTCCCCAAATTGTGTGGGATGTGCACATGTTCATTTTCCTAGGAGTTGATCTAGAACTCTCCTTAGATTCTCATTTGACCAAAATTTAGTAACCATTACCTTAAATTAGTTATCATGTAATAATATTGTTGAAATTTTTACATCATAAGATGATGTATAAAAGGCAGGGTCTGTTCTCTTGCTGTAGGAATTAAAGGTCATTTCTCCCGGTGTCCTGCTGACAAAGGCCAACATCATGTGTCAGGAGATGATTAAATAACATTATTAAGTAATGAGAATTGATTCCACCTGGGGAGATTGGTCACCCAGGAAGACTGGTCTCACTGTATTATTATTTCAAATTCTAAGTAGTTTATTTGTTCATTGTGCAATTACTATCCTCATTCAGAGGGTCTTTGGCTGTAACATCATTTTTTTCTGAACTGTGGCTGGGCTGGGAAGGAATTTTCTTATTTCTGTCTTGTATGTGAAGATGGTGGCTAAAATGCATTTTCTCTTTAACTCATTTTCCTATTCAGCCCTCTTAAAACTTTTTGTACCCTATATTGAGGGAAGGAGGAGTTGATAACTGTGTTTACATACATACATAAATATATGTGATATATGTCTTATTGCCCCAAGTAGATTTGATTATAAACTCCTTGAAAGCAGGAAAGTATCTTACGCCTTATCTTTTTTTTTTTAAAAGGGAATGCTATTTATTTATTTATTTATTTATTTATTTCATTATTTATGGCTGTGTTGGGTCTTCGTTTCTGTGCGAGGGCTTCCTCTAGTTGTGGCAAGCGGGGGCCACTCCTCATCGCAGTGCGCAGGCTTCTCACTATCGCGGCCTCTCTTGTTGCGGAGCACAGGCTCCAAACGCGCAGGCTCAGTAATTGTGGCTCACGGGCCCAGTTGCTACGCGGCGTGTGGGATCTTCCCAGACCAGGGCTTGAACCCGTGTCCCCTGCATTGGCAGGCAGACTCTCAACCACTGCGCCACCAGGGACGCCCTCGCCTCATCATTTTTGATTCTGTAACTAATACAGTGTCTTTTACTTATACTCAGTATATATATATATATATATATATTTGTTAAATTCAGGATACTGATAGCTGTTCCTCATAGTATGCGAACAATACTCAATATGAATAGTTTAATGTGTTTATAGAAAATAGCCTGTTGCTTAACTTGAAAATACATTTGAAAAGATAAAAACCACTTTGGCCAGAGTCTTCTGCATAAACAATTTAGATGCTTTCTGTGGCTGTAAGTGCCTTGCCTTTTGACACCTTGGGCAGACATCTGAATTCTCATGTGCTGTTTTGGCTCTCATAGGAAGTGGTTGAAGCCATCGATCGCAGTGCCTTTATCAACTCCAACCTCCCCATCATCATATCGATTGAGAACCACTGTTCATTGCCTCAGCAACGAAAAATGGCAGAAATTTTCAAGGTAAAGTATCAGCTAAATGACGGGATGGTATCTTGGCCTTTGTCTTGTGACTGTTGTTGAGCTTAATTTGGGGCCACTGTGGACCACGCCACAGCTGGACCTCAGCTGTGAAGCACGTACAGTGAACGTCCCTCAGACCTGAGAAATGGGGATGCCCTGGGAGTTTGGGCTGTCTCTTGAGTGGTCCATCTTTTCAACTGGAGTGATAGAAGCACTGTTCTGTGGTCTCCTGAGCATTTCCAGAAAACCTTCGGAGATAACAAGAGACCAACTTTCCAACACTTCTGATACCACAAATCAGGGATGCCAGGATGTCACCTGTCAGTTGTATGTGGAAAAGCTGAAAATATCTCAGGGCAAATAAGTCAAATCTTCTTGTGGCCCAACTTCATATATGGAGATCCAAGGTGGCGAAGAGGTTAGACTGGCCAGAATAGTGCTGTTAACACTCGGCTTTTCCTTATACAAGGGAACTATAATGCAGACAGATTTAAGGGCAAATACGCCATTATATTTCCCCCTTCCTCCACTGGTAGAGGCATTTATGGGAATATGGCTCTCAGTGGGAGGGAGGGGCATGGCTAGAGGGAAATGTCCCCAAATACTAATGTCAACAAAACTAATTAGCCTTTCATGTTGCCTTTTCTTTGCCATCATTTAGAATAATGGTCTCTAAACTTTTTTGATTGCATACCCCATCAGTAAAATATACCACGTATTCCTGTTGTGTGTGTATTGACTTATTCATAAATTATATACATATCCTACTTATTAACATATTTTATACATTAATTAAAACATGCAAAAATAGAATATAAAAGAGAGTAACATAGAAAGGATGAAGTAAAGAATAACTTTTAAATACTATTATTTATTAATGATACAAAAACCCTTTTGCTATTATAAAAAAATTTTTAAATAAACTTATTCTTTTATTATCTAAATTTTTAGTGGGAGTAATATGATTAACTACACTTCATTATTTTGGAAATTTTTGTGATCACTGACTTGGATGTCTGGTTTTAAGTTTAGTTTATTATTTCAGTATTTGGCTTTAACAGCTATAGTAGCTGATAAAAATGCCTTACAAAGATACCTGTATCCAGATGGAAAAGGGGTGCCCTTAACTGCACTTGCCAAATCATGGTACTCATTTCTCAATTCCATTAATGAGGCAAAGGTTCTTATTGGAATTTGGCTAGACAATTTATATGTTTCCTGGTATCAATCAGCTTTTCTTATAAACTTATTGAAAAGGTGTTGCCTTTTATATTTTTAACAGATGAGTTTAGACTCCACTAAAATCCTTCATTTAGAGGATTTTTTAACCATTAGAAAATCTGCTTCCAGGTAGCCTGAGTGTGCATACATAAGAGTTTTTATGTTTCCTACATTGTTTCCTACAACAAAATCACATCACAATAGAAATATTTTTAGACAGCTGTCTTTACTCTTTCCAGAACACAAATTTTATCTAAAAAGCAAATACTTTTGAGCTTCCCTGGTGGCTCAGTGGTTAAGAATCCGCCTGCCAATGCAGGGGACACAGGTTTGAGCCCTGGTCCGGGAAGATCCCACATGCTGCGGAGCAACTAAGGCCGTGCGCCACAACTACTGAGCCTGTGCTCTAGAGCCCGTGAGCCACAACTACTGAGCCCGCATCCCACAACGACTGAAGCTCACGCATCTAGAGCCCGTGCTCCACAGCAAGAGAAGCCACTGCAATGAGAAGCCCGCGAACCGCATCAAAGAGTAGCCCCCGCTCGCCGCGACTAGAGAAAGCCTGCGTGCAGCAGCGAAGACCCAGTGCAGCCAAAAATAAATAAATAAAATAAACAAATTTATTTCTTTAAAAAAAGCAATTACTTTCTCACTCAGTGTTAAAACGTTACCCTTATCATATAGGAACAGATTAACAGTGATTTTATCATCATCATCATCATCATCGTCTGGTAACAAAGTACAGCTACCCACTATAAACACAGAAAAAGTCCGAAATTTTAGGATACTTTTTTTTTAAAGAAAATTGTATAACTTAGAATACTCCTTTAACTAACTGCTTTTTCCTTATATAAAATGTGAGCTTCTATATGTCGTAAAAGATTTTCATAATCACTTTTCATCTCATTACAGAATATTTCAAAGAAAAGTCTTTTTGTGAAATTAACCACACGTCGTCACCAAAGCACCCAAACTGTGATCATCTCAATAAGATGTTAGCAAACAAAGATGTGAGGGACTCACCTTTGGTCCCTCTGCGTCAAGAGATTCCCCCCCCGTCCCTCAGGGACCTTCATGAACAGTGCCTGACATACAGACTGAGGGCGCCATTTTCAGTCTGTACATTAAGCACTAATAAGCTTCCATTTTGTTCTTTTTTTCATTAAAAAATAACTAGAAATGGAAACTGACATGTTTTCTACCCTCACCCCAAATGGGTCATCCTGTGCCTTCCCCCACCACCTTGGGGGAGACACATTTCCCTTTGAAGACCAGTGCTCAGAAAAGCTTTATGAGAATGGTGTCTGTGGGTCTTTATACTCGATGGTGACAGATTCTCCCTATTATTTTTCATTTTTGTCCCCACTTCCTACCTACTTCAAGGTTTGTATCCTTGTGACTTCTTACCCATGTCTGGAACAGACCATATTCTACAAATCACAGCCTCTAACTGAATCTCTTTTTCTTCTTTAGTACATCAGACCCTAGAGTATTTTTCTAAATAGTTAGAGCTGGGCCCCCCCTGGAGAGGGGCCTAGACCCCTCCTCCTGGCCTTCTAACCACTTCCCTTCTTTCCAGTAAGAAACTATGCAGGACTGGGGGGCAGGACACACGGATACAACATCTTTCCTAGTTCATCTTCCTAGGATTTTTAGAACAATTCAACTGGGCTGAAATATCTAGCTGATGATTCAGGTATAGATAAAGGGCATTGATTATGTGTTTTCCTTTATTGTTTTTAGACTGTGTTTGGAGAAAAACTGGTGGCTAAATTCTTATTTGAGAGTGATTTCTCAGATGATCCAATGCTTCCCTCACCTGACCAACTCAGGAGGAAAGTGCTTCTCAAAAATAAGAAGTTAAAAGCCCATCAGACACCGGTGGATATATTAAAGCAAAAGGTACTCTCTTGTTAAAGTTATGAGTATGCTGTGTGCCCAGAACAAAGAAATTAATGTCATTCTAACCTTTCAGATGACTGATGGGTAACCAGTTTTTGAAGATTCAGTTTCCTTGAATGACACATTTGACTTTTGGCTTTCCACTGAATAGACTGATAAATACTCTCTTCCCACTTACATAAAATTTTATTTTGAAAAATTGATGTAGAATGTACCTCATTATTTAATTTATTCTGAGCAGGATAATATGTGACTCTTGTCTCTGGGCCTGGGCTTCCAGCTGTCAATCCCACAGTGGTCGCTATAGGCCTCTTTAAGAAGAGTCCCCTGTCGGGGGAGCACTTGGACATGGGGTTATGACTCCTGAGGTCAGTAGTAGAACCCCAATAGCAGCAGCCCTGTGCTCCCAGCATGGAAGTTGGCACAGTGTATCACTGTGGCATATGGACCCCAAGGCACTTCTGTACCTGCCTCACCCATGGAGATCTAGCCCCCGAGCACCACAGACTTGCCTATGTAGGAGGGCCCTCAGCCCAAGGATCTGTGAAAAAGTTCAGGTCCAGGACCACTGAGTCCATATTGCCAGGTTGAACTTACTCATCCCACAGAATGACAGCTGCCAAAACTATTTGTCCTATTTAGGAGAGCACTGTTGGCCCTGAAACACCACTTTTGAAAATTACAGCAACCAAGAGTTGCTGCATGAACCTCAGCGCCCCGCAGGACTAGAATGCTGCAGCCCCGGCAGCGTGGACAGTCCAAAGTAAAACTAGGTCACGGCCTGGAGCTTTTAATTTCTCTCTGAGCATCACCTCCAAGCCTCCAGGCCCTACTCCAGTTCTGCTTTAAGTGGTTCCCAGAGAACAGATGGATTCTATGAGCCCAACAGATTTGGAACCTTTGTCCTAAGTCATTGATTAAAAAATGTCAAGTCGAGCTGTCCAGCAGAAACCAACACAACATTTTAAATCAACTATACTCCAATAAAAATTTTTTTTTTTAATTTCAAGTCGAATCGAGTCAAAAGTCCAGTTTGACCTAGTTGAGTAGTCTATTTGGAACAATCGTCAAATCTTCACTTCCATTAAGCCTATTTGGATATTCTTCCATCTGTGGATATGCTTGGATTTGTGAATCTTAAGATGTGATTTCCAGAAGTCAATGCTCAGGGTCTGACAGCACAAGGACCGTGAAACCATCACCTCTCTTAATTTGAACTTTATATCTCAGTTAGTACAACCTAGGACCGTTCTCGCTATTTAAATTCTTTAACGCCTACCAGGCTCATGTTGAGTTTGTAGAGAGCAAAGAGTTCAGTTATTTTCACAGGACTAAACTTATGCCTAGTCTCACCATTTTTCCAGGTTTACAATTAATTTTAAACTTTTGTGTAGCAGGAGTCTCACATTTATCTCTATTAAACTTGCTCTTCTTGGTTTTGGTTTGTTATTATAGCATACAAGGTTCTTTGTGGATTTTGACATCTGTCATCCAATTATTTATTAGCAGTTTTCCAAATTGTGCCTTCACCCAAGTTGCTCTTGAGCCAGACGGCCAAGTGGAGAGCCCTGTGGCCCTTCTTGCAGGACCTCCCTCAAGTTTAGGTGATTATCACTCTTGTCTGGTGCTCTCTTCTCTGAAGCCCAGACTTCTGCAGAATCTGCTTCAACCTCTTTCTTTATAGAATAGAAATTGAGATCTAGGCCTTTATGGGACTTTCTCGAAGCCACCTAGTTCATAGTGGCAGAGCCAGGATTCTGATTCAGGTCTTCAGGGAAGACCTTGTCAAAGGCAACACAGAAGTAGGATACATTGATAACAATCACTGGGGCACTTTCAAAGACACAGATTCTTAGGTCCCAAATCTGCCCAACTAAATCAGAATTTCCATAAGGAAGACTTGGTAATCTGTTTATTTAAAAATAATTCTTATCCCCCCTGAAAGTTGGAAAATACTGCTTATCTGTTATTTCCCACAAAGTGAGTTACCTTACCCGCAAAGTCTAAAGAGGTTACTGTGTGGGAGATTTGTTCTTAGTAAACCTATGCTACTTCTTGCGAATCGCCTCTTTATTTTCTGTGTTCTCACAACCAAATAATCCATTCTGAGATTCTGTCAGGCATTACTTTGGCACTTTCTACCATACAACTTCCACAACTTACCTCTTCCTCCTTTTGGAAAAATGGGACAATATAATCCCATTTTCAGTTTTTTAAAATCGCTTCCAGAGCCCCATGATTTCCCAAGGGGTACTGACAGTCATATCTGCAAAGCCTTTTAATTGCCTGGCAGGTTGTGGGTCTGGACCTGGTTATCTGAGTTCACATGGGGTTGGGTGAATGCATGCCAGGAGCTCCAGTGTGCTCAGACCAACCCTCTAACTTAGAAGGTCTGGGTCCTTTCTGTGCAAGAAACTCACCCTCAGCAAGGATACACTGACTCAGAGCAGGATTTCTGAAGCCCTCCATCTGCCTCAGGTTCGTGCTAAGGCTCTTGACGAGGATCCTTAACTACACCCCGCCAGATCACCAGTATTCTGCCCTTGGTCTCCTGAACTCCAACCTGCTAGACTCAGACAGTTCACACTCCATGACAGGTGCTGTGCTAGGGGCTGGGGGAACAGAGCAAATGAGACATGGCTCCTTCCTGGACCCATGTGAGCCAGTTCTTCACCTGACACCCCACTCTAACCCCCAGGCCTATATCTGAATTGCTTTTATCAAGGGCTGGGGTCCTGTTTTTCTGCCTCAAAATAAGTAGGATATGGCAAAGAATAAGGAAGTCAGCTCTTGGCTGTCGCTGGGCCACCTGTCCCATACTTCCTGCACTGGGGGAAGTACCTGAGCGTCGAAGGGACCTGGACACTCCACCTTCTGACATTTGCTGGTGGTGGGACTTTGAACGGCAGCACCCCCATTATTGGTTCTCAAAACCTTCTGTCAGGGGGCCCACCGGGCTCTTGGCATCATCATTCTCGGTACTTGGCTCCACCCTGCATGTTTACTGCCGGAAGGCCCTTTGCTTATCCAGGACAGATAGACTTGCTTTTGTAGCTCACTTGTGCCTAGAGCAGATTTCCCAAAGCTTGGAAGAATGCTACTCCTGTGAGACACTCTGAAAAAAGAAAAGAGAATTTTCCTGGTTAAGTAAGTGTGGGAAATGCTGCACTGGAGATCTTTGAAGAACCGTGGTGCCCTTTAGCATATTTAATGAAGGCTCTGTGAAACTCAGTTTCTGTAAGATGCTGTTTTTAAACTTCCACTGTGTTTTGTGGTTACTGTAATTCTCATTTTTTTACATGACAGCTATTAACACGCATGGAGCTAGCGTTCCATAAAAATGTTGAGCCTAGACAATGCCCAGTTATCTGGAGTAGACTGCATGTAAAAGATTTATCTCGATATCAACATAGCCTACACTGTATCTTCCTTATGTATATATTTTTATTATAAAGGTAATATAACCACATTTCGGAAAGCTTAAGGAAGAATTATTTTAAAACACACATAATTCCAAAGCCAAACACAACCTGTATCACAAGGATTCTTAACCTTAGTAATATCCACAGACAGAATTCAGGGGGTCCATGAAGTTAGATGAAAAAAATTAAATTTTTTTTTGGCTGCGCCATGCGGCTTACAGGATCTTAGTTCCCCAACCAGGGATTGAACCCATGCTCCCTGCAGTGGAAGTGCTGAGTCCTAACCACTGGACCACCAGGGAATTCCCGAAAAAAAATTACATCTTCATTTTCACTAACCTCTAGCTGAAATTTAGCCTTTCCTCTGATTATAAATGTAGGGAACAAACCACAGTAAAGTTGGCAGCATCTATGTCTTTGTCACCAGTAGAAATCACAGATGTTTCATATTATATCACAGCTGTTGCTAATATCTCCAAGAATTATTTATGCTCATCACTATTTCAGAAATGTTACTTGACCTACCATTATATATTTTTTACTATGTTAATAAATAAACATATTATTCCTATAGCACAATTTTTTTGTAACATTTGATAACTGTATCAGCATTCTTTTTTTCCTTTGTAATCTTATGTATTTTGTTCTATGCATTTAAAATATCATTCTGAGAAGGGACCTTACCTCACCAGACTGCCTAAGGGGCCTGTGCCGTAAAAACAGGTCAAGAATCCCTACCGTATTAACATTTAATAGCTAGCCTTTTATGCACATCGTTTTATATAATCATTATATGTAGACAGAAAGATACATAGTTATTGAACAAAGGATATAGAATTATATATATATTTGCATAGATACATGTATATATGTATATGCTTACATGTATAAATATTATTTATATCTATACACAACACAAAATTCTGTATCCTTTGTTCAATAAATATATATCACAATTATTTGTCAAGTCTTATTCTCTCAAGCAGATACACCATAGTTTACTGACGTCACTCCTCTATTGTTGGACTTTTAGGTTGCTTCCTGCTTTTAATTCACGCAAGTAACTTTGCCTGTATTTTGCACTGTTTCCTTATGCTAGGCCCCAGATTTATATTTATTCTTGTGTCCTGTGATATTCCTTCACAGTAATTCTAGTCAAATGTAGAAGCACATGACCTCCCCGATAGCACACATCAATTTTCCAGAAATCTCTAGGCCTATTTTGTTAATCTGACTGACGGTTCAGATAAAGGTCTGTTGAAAAAACTTTATTTAAATCAACTATTCTTTTGGTCTCGTCCATAGGGATTCTAACATTTTTCTCAAGGTCAAAGGCCTTTAGATAGTATTTTAAGAAGGGGGGAAAAAAAACAGTTTCTTAGCAGAGATTTACTTTTCCAAAATGGATGGGCTGATTTGCTTCTTCATCATTTGGGATTGATGGTGGTTTTCTGAAGCACCCAGGTTTCTCCTGGTGGGGTTGTCCTAGGAAACCTGGATGGCTGGGCACCACACACGGATTCCTTGTGATTGTTTCCTAAAAGCTCCTGGATTCCTCCTGTAGGGACGTTAACATTCACTGAAGTATTGACGTTGTGCTTTAAGTGACTGTAGAGTTTTGGGGCTTTTCTCAAATAATCAAAATAGGTTAAGCCACTTTTTACGACTGTGGTGAGCCTTAGGTGGTCATTTGGTAGCTATAAATGAAAGTTCAGTAACTGGGCATCTGCAGTCTTTAATTACTGATATGTTACAGGCTCATCAGCTAGCGTCCATGCAAGCTCAGGCTTATAATGGTGGCAGTGCCAACCCTCCACCTGCTAATAACGAAGAAGAGGAAGATGAAGAGGACGAATATGATTATGACTATGAATCCCTCTCTGACGGTAAGAGAGCCAACCCTATGGTATACGCAGGGAAGTGCCTGGAAGATTTTTCTACTGGGTTTTTTGGGTGTCTTTTTTTTCCAAAAATAAGTCTGATGCTCCATAGACCAACAATACAGATTGTTGTAATATTATCTAAGAGTTTCTGGAATCCTGCTGCTTAGCAAGGAGGACCTGTCCTCCTTGGAAAGGGATTCTGTCAGCCACTACGGGCAGCACTCAAGGAAAGAGTAGGAGGGTGTGGGAAGCAATCCAGGGGTTGTTCCTAAATTGGTTTCTAGAGGAAGAGTTGGAATTACTGCAGAGAGACCCCGTTCCCACCCTTTCAGCATCTGGTGTAGCGGATGCTCTTGGCAGGAATTGTAGACGAGGGCTGACTCTTTTCTCTCCCCTGCACCACCTGCAGGGGGCAGCATCGCGTTCCTGTGCTTTCTGCTGCTCCCCTTCACTGCTTTCGCTCCTGCTTTCTAAGAGCATAGCAAAGAAAGAAGCAGCATTTCCCTTCCCCGCCCCCCTTCCCTGGTTCTCACATTACTAAGCCAACCAGACATTTCCTTCTGGCCCCACCAAAAAGATATGGGTGATGGCTAATGGTGCAATACAAAAAAGTCACATGAATGATGTTATTTACCTATTAAAGGTGAAGGATTCTTCTTAGGAGATAATTAGGTTTCAGTTGTGTTTCATTTGCACTAAATTAGTGTCATTTGCTAGAGATTGCAAAATGTTTTCTCAGGTACCACTGCTGATGGTAGACTGTTTAATTTTGGCAACTTCTGAAAGACAAACATTTAGTAATGAAAAAATACCAATATTCCTGTTTATTTAAACGTTATAAATGTAGACTATATTACTTCTCTGTAGGATATTGTCTTGTTAATATGCAGATATGCGCAGACCAGTAACCGTTTACCACTTGCATTAAGAGAATCAAGCTACACTCCTTCATATATCTGCTTCTCACGCAGCACGATTGTCTCCTGGCCGTGTTTGGTTTTGTGAGCCTCCGTCATAGCCAGCAGCTACAGTCCAACCTCTTTCTGCCCCCAAATGCAATACTAGTCTCTGTTAATATTTGTCCTTAGTAATTGTTGATTGCTTCATACCGTCAACTAAAAGCCAATGTACTCGATCTGAAGTCCCATCAGATAACACGAAGGGCATATTCTCTAATGGGGAGGTCGAAAGAGGGAGAAAATGGGAAAGAGTCAAGGTCATTTCTTGTATCCTGTTCCTCAGAAGTCATGGGAGTATGAATCTTTTTATATTGACTTATTCCTCCCTGTGGATCTCTACCACAGTCATGGTAATGTTGTTTCATAGAACAAATTTATTTGATAAGAAATGAAAACCACATTTAAGAAATCAACCAAATCCAGATGTTATTTGCCCCTGTAAGAAGTTAGTGCTCTGGAAGATAAATTCACTCTCTATCATAAATTACTTCTGTGTTTTTTTCTGTACTTTTGAAAACAGGAAAGAAAAGACTTTTCTTAATTATTAGTAATAGCAGTATAGGAAGTTTTGATATGCAGATAACAAAATGCATAGGGGAAGGTGGGGGAAGGAGCTTTCTGATTTATTTTCAGTTAGGAGGGTAAAATTTAAACCCTACCCCACTGAATCTCTAGGACAGTTGCATGCTTTTTAAAAACCCACATGTGCTGGGGTGGGGTATACATGGAAAGCACCCGCAGGTTCTGCTCCAATAGACTGTGAGACCTTGGGTCAATGTCCTTTCGCCACTCTAGACTTTAGGCCCCTCAGATGCATAATGGGAAGATTTTGTTACAGGTTGTCTGATGTTCTCCCTTCTAGCACTAACATCTATGATCTATGACAGTTAATTCCAATACCACCACATGATAATTTCCCATTTCATTAAAAGAGTCCTCTGACTGGCTGATTCCCAAATAGGCCTTGTAGTTGATTATGCCGGGACTTGTTTAAGCTTACCCTATTAAGGCATCCTGATGCTACTGTTAAATGCCAGACAGTCTTGCACTTTTGGTCATGGTTTGTGGTGCCGAGCTCATCCCTGCCTCCTTCCCTCAACCTCACTTTCTCTGGCTGAGATAAGAAGAAAACAGAAACCTGCTTGCTAAGGGTAGGACCATTCCCAGCTTCTTAGCAGGACCCCGAAAGTTTCTAAGCTTCTGGTAATGATGGATCCCTTTGAGGATGAGATGGAAGCTGTGACCAGTCCCCTCAGAGAAATAAACATGGTCTCAAATTTCTACATAAAATTGCAGGAGTTTTCACAGGCCTTCTGAGCCCCTCGCAGGCACCTCAAGGCTAGAAACCCGTCTCTAAAGTCTGGGTGGCCCAGTTTATCTCTGTGACAGCTCTAGTCCTCAGTTTTCACATATATAAAATGAGCAAATTCGTCTAAAACCTCTTTTGGTTATAAAAATGTGATAGTTCTGGGCTTCCCTGGTGGCGCAGTGGTTAAGAATCTGCCTGCCAATGCAGGGGACATGGGTTCGAGCCCTGGTCCGGGAAGCTCCCACATGCCGCGGAGCAACTTAAGCCTGTGCGCCACAACTAATGAGCCTGCGCTCTAGAGCCCGCGAGCCACAACTACTGAAGCCCGCGTGCCACAACTACTGAAGCCTGCGCGCCTAGAGCCCTTGCTCTGCAACAAGAGAAGCCACCGCAATGAGAAGCCTGCGCACCGCAACGAAGAGTAGCCCCCACTCGCTGCAACTAGAGAAAGCCAGCACACAGCAACGAAGACCCAACGCAGCCAAAAATAAATGAAATAAAATAAATTATTTTTAGAAAAGAACACTTTAAAAGAAAAAATGTGGTAGTTCCTAGGCACAGAATTACTTCCAGAAAATCTAAAGGAAGTTGCAAATGAGGCTCAAATATTTCAGGAACTGCTACTCTGCCTTTTGGCCACTAAGTTCTTGATGAATATTTATTCAATTAAATTTTATTAAATAAATATCAATTAATTTTTTCCCAACCTTGCTGTTTATCTTGACTAGCTTTGAACATGCACTAGAGTAGAGATTTGAATTTCCAATTTCATATAGACATTCTATGACTTCGTATATATGAAGTCTAATGACTGCATGATTCTAACAAATTAATCAGTTTCTATCCATTTGACATAAAGTATTTTGGGGAGTATTAGGACAATCAGTAGCTGAAAATACATAATGTGAATGTGGCAGCATGATTAACGTTAACAATGTTTGCACTTCTTTTATTGCTAGCCTTTGCATCCCTTAGTAGTCAAAATATTAAATCGATGGAAGATTTCTTATTTCATTTACCTTGTAATCTAAGCTGTTGTTATTCATGCTTTGCTTCATACCTTAGTTTAATTTATCTGGCTTTTTGCCTTAATTTTCCTTATGTTTATCCCCTTTCTGATTCTGTTTTTCTGTAGCAGATGTCCTTACTGCTTCTCCTGCTCCTAACAGTCAGGAAGGTAAAGCCACTTGAACCTGACCTTTTAACTGCATGAATGTCGGCATTCTATTTCCATTTGCTTAGGCCTGACTAGCATGAAGTTGTGACCCTCATAAGAATAAAAATGTAATGAAATGATTGATCTCATTTATTTTTTGGCAGCCTGCATGGCCCTGATTTGGTATAAGGATATATTGGTCTAAGCATTTGTGATCTGATGAGATAGTAAAATCATGGGTGAGAAATGAGCTTTCTTGTTTTTCATTTTAAAAGAACATAATCATGTTATATCTCTAACACCTTTAAAATCATTTTGAATAGTAATACCAAAACAAGAGCAAAGTATAAGATTATCTGTCATACTTTGGAAATTTTTAGATATGTTTTAATTCCTATCCTTAAGATTTTCCCTTAATAAATTGATAGACAGTTATGAAAACTTTACTTTCCAATTAAGCATAATTGTGAAAACTGCATTGCAAGTAAGTGTCTTTTTCCCTCTGCTTTTGACATTTCTAGAGGTAAAAAAAGCTAATAGCTTCACTTTAAAGTGAGAGTGATTAAATCATGCCTGCACCATCTAGAAGTGCTTCAACCACTAAATCCTTCCCAAACTTGTGTGCTGAGAGCTTCTTGACAGGGTATCTTCCATAATGTTTGCACAGTTCCAATCATCTGTATGAAAATGAGCTTTCTCATTTAGAGTACGTCTATATGGTACCAAAACTACTGGTAAATTAGTCTATTCAATCAAAAGTAAATGTATCGTTTAACAAATTTTTAAAATTATACTTCAAGCCATCATTTTGGTAACATGTAGCCAGCGCCTCAGTCTTACAGATAAGCACAAGTACCTGAATATCCTTGCAATGATGTAGCCATAGCCCTTAAGTGAAGCATTCAGTTCTTGTTCACTGAAGCCTGCCAACTCATTTTCAGACAACATTCTAGAAGACAGACCTGAAAATAAATCATGTAATGACAAACTTCAGTTTGAGTATAATGAAGAAATCCCCAAGAGGATAAAGAAAGCAGATAACTCTGCTTGCAACAAAGGAAAGGTGGGTGAATGGTTTCTGTTAAATTACACTTGGACCATCAGTTTCAGATAGGATTTCACTCCCTCCCTATCCTTTCCCTTCACCTCTCCGCTCACTTTCCCTTAGATGCCAAAGTCCACATGGTGATGATATGGGACCCCCATCTGCAATTTATAGAAGGTTAGTCATCGATTCGTCCAGCCAATACCTACTGAAGATGTAGTGTGTGGCAGGCAATGAGATAGCACAGGAGGTGATTTGGCCATGGAGACAAACATGTTAACAGTGCTTGTAGATAAGTACAAAGAACAGTGATTACACAGTGTTATCAGAGCACGATGGTGTTGAGAAGCAGACAAAAACAGGGCATTCAGACCAGGAGGCTGGTACGTTCAAGGAATTGCTAGAAGTTTTAAAGGTGTTCGGGATGACCAGGAAGATAAACAGGGCTGATTGGGAAGTGTTAACAGAGGAAGGACAACAAGAATAGAAAGAAAAATGAGATACCCGGACCCAACCCTCAAGCGCCGCACAGTGTATAGACTCTGAGCAGATCTATAGACATAGTTACAGTGACATTGTTGGACAACAAAATAATAAAATACGCCAAAAATTTGAGCCACAGAAGATACATACTCCGCTGTCTGTTCGTCCAACAACTATGCATTGAGTGTTCCACATTTAAGACGCTGGACTGTGCTCTGAGGGAAGATGAAGGATGAGTTAGACTCAGCCCTTTGCTCTCAGAAAGCTTTTCTCTAGGGAAGGTGTTAGGACATGTATATGGATAAGGTAGAGCAAGTGAAACACAGTGATGGCATGAGAAAGGAACAAAGAGCTTTAGGGATTCCAAGGTGAGTGGCATATACCTTCCCTGTAAACCAGTATCATTTTTCCCTTGATAGGTTTATGACATGGAACTGGGAGAAGAATTTTATCTTCCTCAGAATAAAAAGGAAAGCAGACAGATTGCACCAGAGCTTTCTGACCTTGTCATCTATTGCCAAGCAGTAAAGTTTCCAGGTAAGAATAGACAGTATCAAATGAACTTATTTACAAACAGAAACGGACTCACTGACTTAGAGAATGAACTTGTGGTTGCCGAGAGAAGGGGGGATAGTTAGGGAGTTTGGGATTTAAATCTACACACTGTATTTAAAATGGATAACCAGCAGGGACCTACTGTATAGCACAGGGAACTCTGCTCAATATTATGTAACAACTTAAATGGAAAAATAATTTGAAAAAGAATAGATACATGTATATGTATAACTGAATCACATTGCTGTACACCTGAAACTAACACAATGTTGTTAATCAAGTACTCCAATATAAAATAAAAGGTAAAAAAAAAAAAAGAATAGACAGTATCATTTATAACATTTAAAGATACCAAAAGATTAAAATATTCTATTTATTTAATTGGGCATTGTGACTGCTCTCCAAATAACTAAATTGTGTTGCTGAAATCATTGTTACAGTATCTTCTAAATATTTATTATTATTATTATTATTTGCTTTGATGCTGATGAGGAAAATACCATAAAATGTTCATTTTTCAGATCATATATCTCTCCATTATAGTTAATAATAATAATATTCATAACATCTAATAGCTAAAATTTATTAAGCACTTAATACCAGGATTTATGCTAAGTATTTTACATACATCATCTTAAATGACTCCATAATAATTCTATGAGTAGGTGGATTTATCTCCATTTTTAAATAACAGTCTGAGAGAGATGAAATAATTGGCCCAAGGTTTCAGAGCATATCAGTTAAGACTCTTTTGTTTGAAAGTGGCAGAAGTTACTTAAGCAAAGAAGAAATTTATTGGCTTATGTGTTGAAAAGTGAAGGGATATATGAGTTTCAGGTACAGCTTGGTCCAGGGCTTTCTCTCTCCATATTTCTCACTCAGCTGCTACTATGTTGGCTCTTTTCCCTTTGCGGTTGCAAGGCAGCTGCAGCAGGCTAGCGCTGCATATTTCTAGATTCAGCTTCAGTATGAGTCTCTTCCAGAAGTTTCAGCAGCAGTTTCATGGTTTTTCACTGGATCGTTTGCCCCTCCCTGAACCAATCACTGTGGCCAAGGACATGCAGTGCTCTGGCTGTCTAGGGCTTAGGTCACATGCCCCATCCCTGAGCTGGGTAGTGAGTCTCCACCCAAACTGCAAAGATCAAGGACAAGGTTTCAGTGGAGAGGTTTCCCCAGTTGGCCATTTTTAGAAGTACAAGTGAACTTAAGCTGATAAACCACTGCCCCCCCAAAAAATGTGCATTTCAGTTAATAAGTGGTAGAACTATGATTCTGAAGCCTGTCTATCTCCAAAGTCCTGCCTTTAACCCTAGCGCTACCCTGCCTCTCTTGTCAGGGTGTGCTGTCAATGAGCTCATCCAGATGGGGCAGCAGGAGGTGGAGGGCAAACAGGAAAGTCCATAAATATATAGAAGTCGGAAAAATTCATCTGCTCCTATTAAGAAGAAGGATTCCCTTGTACAAGATTTCTGAGAACAGGAAAGCAGCTGGAATTGGGGGATCCGTCTAAATATTAGTAAGCAGCATATATGAACTTGGCCTAGAGAGGGATGTTAAAATACCAACCCTCATTTTTTTTTAAGATGGTCTGGACGCGGATCCTGGCTTCCAGAGGCTTATCTTAAGCCCTAGTTCTCACAATCTGCCCTGCAAATGGGACAGAGGTCCTGGACTATTGAAAAACTAGGTAACAAGTGGTCTCTTCACACACCAGAAGGGGAAAAAAAATCATAGATGGAACTTTCTCGATTTTTAAGTTTTCTCCCATAAACTGTTTTTAAACTTTTGGCAGCTGCTACTGCTTATCTACTAGCAAATTCTGTTGAGGAGGATGAGAATAAATAAGTAGCAAGCAAAGATTTCAAAGAAATGCAAGACCTTAGCTATGTAGGTTTAGTTTCACAGATCCTGACTTTCTGTCTCATAAGTACAGTATGACCATATCTGCAGCTGGTAAAATTGTTCTTATCATGGGGTAAAATCCTTTCACTGTCAAAGAGCCTCGTGGCGTGCATGTCCTTCATCACAGTAACAGATGTGAAGACCACTCCATCCAAGAACCATACTCACTGCATCTCTTGTTCTTTATAAATTCAGCTGCCACTGCACCCAAACCATTCCTATGGCTTTGTCTTTTCCTCTCAAGCACTGAGTAAACAAAGAGCACAAATTCCAAGAGATATTTGAAGTCACTGTGAGAGATAAAGTTTCTGTACAGGTAGAGAATTGTGGAAGGGTCAAAACGTCATTTGGTCTAGCTTTTGACTTGAGGCACAGGCGAAGCATGGGGTTGTTTGACTTATTTTTAAAATTCCAAGTATGCTGTTTTTTTTAAGTGTTTATATAACACACATTCTTTATAGGTATACTATATTCTAATATTTTTTTTAGTAATTGAAGTTTCTTACATTTTTCTTTCCCCAAATTTATTTTCTATCGCAAAATGACTAAATTGTATTGCCAGAATCATTGTCGTCATACCTTCTAAATATTTATTGTCATTATGATTAGTTTTGATGCTCAGGAGGAAAATACCATAAAGTGTTCATTTTCTTGAGCCATAACTTAATAAATTATATGAATTACAATAATTAAAAAAATGTTCATTTTGCTACACTGTTGATTTTAATTTTGCTACGTTATCAATGTCAATGCATCTCACCTTTCACCGTCCCAAGTCCCCCCCAAGGAGCCACATGCAAAAAACTCTTCCGAGCCGTGAGGCACCATGAAGATCATGGGTACGACCTTCCCCAGAAGTAAAGTAACTTCCCCAAGATCACAGACCTGCTTCAGTGGCAGGGCTCCACTACTCAGTGAGCTTGGCCAGGACAGTTCTGTAACTTCTCTGCACTTCGGATTCCCTACCTGTGAAAGAGGCATAACAGTGCTAACTTGCAGGGTTATTGTAAAAAGTAGCGATAAGGTACGCAACGTGATTAGCACACTATCTGGAAAATAGTTGGCTCTCTCGAAATGGCTGTTGTCATTTTCACTGGTGAACAGACCAGCAGGGGAGATGAAGGTTCTTTGTTGTTCCTTCAATTACTTCTCTGGGCCTCTCCAGATTCCTTCCCCTTTCTTTATCACCCAGCCCTTGTTTCCTTATGTGCTCACCCCACCCCAGAGAATGCCCAGGCTCCTCACAGGAGGGCCCACATACCCCTGGAGGATGTCAACATGTGCCAGGGTGTGTGCAAAAACCCCAGAATGAACATGGCCCCTCACTCTGACCCCTCGTCTCTTTTACTCGGGAGAAAATCCATTGTTAGATCATTGTGTAGAGGGCAAAATTCACATAAAGTTTTAAGGTAAAGCATAAGAATTCACTAGTCCAAGTTTGTGCATCTTTGCAGTTTTGGATACTTCAGAGAAAAAAAATGTAGAAGCCCCACAGCTGCTGTGTACTGAGCATTTTCTCTGAACAGAACACTCTATTAAGTATGCGGATATACATTATCTTATTTAATCCTAACCATGACCCTTTTGGAGATGAAAAAGTGGTCAGAGAGGTTAAGTAATTTGTGTGAGGTCGCATCGCAGGGAACAGGGTTTAAACACCGGAGTCTACACTCTTATTAAACACTACTTTATCCTGTCTTCTCTGATGATGTTCTTGGAAGATAAATTTTCATCTCAAAGTGGCCCCCCAAATGCTGTTTCAGCTAAAGGAAATACTCTCTAATGGTACAACTGTAGACAGTGGGAATGGTTTGGAGGCACTGGTGCCTTTAAATTACACTTCCTGCCCTGGAGCCAGGTCTGCATGGTGTGCATTCATTTCCTCATTCAGCAAATATCTGTGAAGTTCCCACTGCGCCCGGGCACTGTGACAGGCAGGAAGGATTCAGGGAGTGGTTGGACCAGAAGAGAGAAAGAGAAGCCATGAAACATGATTACCATCATAATCTGTTTCCCATTCAATCCTCAGATTAACCCTGTGAGTGAGTTCCTATCATTGCACCCATTTTGTAGGTAAGAAAACTGAGGAATCAAGAAGGCAGATGTTAAGTCAAAGCTCATTCGGGAAGGAATTGATCCTAGACAATTATGATGCTACCGCTCAGGCTCTTGGCCATTCTTTCATCTCTCCAAACTGCGTGATTAGGTTCTGGAGCCCTTTCTTTTCACGCAATTTTTCGAAATCTTTCTGGTGTACAATCAGATGGGTGTGAGTGTGATCTGTGGTCGTCCTGTAATAATCATGCAGGCCTTGTCACATTTGCCAACAGAGATAAAAACGTTGCTATCATTGCCTGCAATGCTATCATTAACGGTGCTAAAAATGCTAGTAGGTCTTCTGTACTGGGTTACAAGGGAATAGTAGGACTTCAAAACAAACATTAACAGGGATGGAAAATGTTGAGTTCCCTTGCTTGTAGTTTTTGGCTTATTTATCTTCATTTTATGGGAACAGGCCTGTCAACTCTAAATGCATCTGGCTCTAGCAGAGGAAAAGAAAGGAAAAGCAGGAAGTCCATTTTTGGCAACAATCCGGGCAGAATGAGCCCCGGGGAGACAGCATCATTTAACAAAACATCTGGAAAAAGTAAAGTCACCTTCTAACAGTATTTTGCTTGAATCTGCATGCTGGAGGATTCCAGTATTTCACTAAGCACTTCCCTGGAACTTTTTTAATCTTTTTTTATCTTCATGAATGTTCATGTTATCTAAGTGTGGTATAAATATTTTTTAAATTACAAAATTACCCCCTTAACTTCCTAAAAAATAGCATTTCACTGAAGGTGTTCTAACAGTGTTTGCCTCAAAAATAAAAACTGGAGCCACCTTGGAACCTTCTAGTGGTTCTTGGAACTGCACTCTTCACCATTATAACTCCAGAAGATATATTCATTTTATCTCTAATTACTTTTTATTGTCAAAGTAATAAATTCTCATAGTTAAAAAACTCAAACAATACAGAGTATTATTAAAGTTCCTTTCCACTCACAATGTCCCAGTTCTATTCCCCAGAGGTAACCACTGTTAAGTTTATTGTGTTTAGTTCAAGAAAAATAAGATCCTTTTTAAGATAATCCAAATGGGATATAACTGAACATAACTTGTATAACTTTTATACTTGCTGTAACTTTCCACATAGCTTTCTGTACATATAATCTACCTTCTCCTTATTGCCCCTGTGGCATTCCATTGTGTGGAATGCATTTATTTAACCGCTTCCTCGCTGGTGGAACTTTTGGGTTGCTTCCCGGGTTTTTTGTTGCTTTTTTTTTTTTTCTTGCTATAAAAAACACTGCTAGATTGAACACCCTTGTACATATACTGTTGTGTATTTATGCAAATATATCCACAGGACAGATGAGGTACTGAGGCAAAGGACTTTCAGGCTTTTAATTTAAAAAGGTATTGCTGCACTCATTTTAGCTATCCCTTTTTGGGAGAAGGTCTAATTGGCTTTATTATTTTTTGACCCTTGAACGGCTAGCATCCCATCTAGCAAGTAGAAAGGCATACCCTCGATAGCTATCATTTCGTCTCAAGGTGGTGGACTCGCTCGCAAGTAACACTCAAGATGTGTTCTGACGTGTGATGTGTTGCGATTGTTTCCTGGGGTGTTGTTCAGGTTTCTCTTGCTAAAATATTTAAAGTTTTCTGCACTAATCTGAGGCTAATCTTTGGGGGGGTTTAGATTCCTGTGAAGGAATGCGACAGGCCTGGGAGGACTCGCCTTCCTCTGTCAACCCAACCACGTCCCTCAGCGCGATCATTAGAACTCCCAAATGCTACCACATCTCCTCGCTGAATGAAAATGCCGCCAAACGTCTGTGTCGCAGGTATTCTCAGAAACTGATCCAGCACACTGCCTGCCAGCTGCTGAGGACGTATCCGGCTGCCACCCGCATCGACTCATCCAACCCCAGCCCCCTCCTCTTCTGGCTCCATGGGATACAGCTCGTGGCGCTCAACTACCAGACAGATGGTAATGGGCCTGCTTCACCCGGAAGGGTGCCCCCTCCCCTCGCTCCTTCGCTTCTTATATCTCAGCAAACGTAGTTCAACAAAAAACATGTTTCAAAGGGGGCAAGATTCCCAACGGAGGCCTATGTGAGGGTAAAAATACAGATGACAGAGAACAGAAGTGAATTCGATACTGAACTGTGCTCTTGACTTTCCAGAGTTAAGGCAATAGAAAAGAACCTTCAAGGAGCCCCTATTAGTCGCCTGGTTCTGCCCCCTTTTTAAAGCACTTTTCAAACATAAGACTGTTCTTGACAGGGCTGTGTCCAGTTTGTTTTTAAAGACCTGTTGGGGTAGAGAGTTCCTAACACCCCTTAGTAACTGTCTTGCTAATCTCTTGCTCTTGCAGTGAAAAAGTAGGGTCTCTCGAAACACTTTGCAAGTTAATACCATTTTAGCTTCTCCTCATCCCTTTGAGATGGAGATGGAGATTAATGGTCAGCGCGCTAAGAGCAGCTGACACAAAGGAAACAAGTCTGTGAATTACATGAACCGAGAAAGTAGTGTTCCTACTTCTCCACTGTCCTGAGGTAACGGATGAGGCCAAAAACTCCAGAGTACAAGCTACCTTTTATTGCATGTTCACTGTGCACCAGGCACCATCTCAATTCTTGACCCCTATTTTCTCATTTAATCTTTGAAACAACTCTAAGAAGTGGGTACCTTTATGATCCCCATTTTTCAGATGAGCAAACCAAGACATAGAGCAATTAAGTGGCTCAAAATCACAGTATGACTTATAATAATAAATTCAAGGACTCTGGGAGTTTAGAGAATAAAGTGTTTTGGTTCCACTTAGACGTGGTGAGAGGTGGGGAGCTACAGCAGATGAGGAAAGAGCAGATGAGGAACGTTTCCTAGAAGGTCATTCAAAAACCAGAGTCTTCTCTTTGAACAATCAAGCAGCCTTCTCCTTCCTCTCACGTGAACTGAATCAGATCCTAACCAACTGTGCTGGCCCATCGACCACAGCTTAGCCCTGCCTGCAGCCAAGGTCAAACCACAGCTGTAGCTCTGGGACCAGCTAGCCACCTGGCACTGGCACCACCAGAGCCCATTTGTGGCTGACCCCGGTTAGAGACATCAGTCATATTTTCTTGCCTTTGTTATATTTGCTTCTTTCAATTGAAATTGAGTAAGATAATGCAGGTGAAGTACCATCCTTAGCATCATGCCTGGAGCACAGACAGCATTCCACAAACGTTAGCTACCATTAAGTGCTTTTGATAAGTTATGAAAACAGTATGATTTGGACTCGCAAGTGGAAATAATAGTGAAATATTTTAAAAGCTGTAAAAATTTATTTTCAATCTGTCCCAAGTGGCTTGTGGGTTTATATCTCTGGCCCTGTCTGTAGCCCCATGTCCACTGTTGCCCTTGGTGGAGATGATACTGAAATATTTTAAGTGAACTGAAATAACTAGCAAAATGGTTTTCTCAAGGAAATGGAAATGCACTGGGTTTGGGACGTGTCCTTTCTCCTGAAGTGCCTAGGCTGGCGCAGACGCACTGGCTCCACTGATGGCAGAGAGAGCCACAGCTGAAGGGGACACGGGTATTGCCCCTCCTTGGGCCTCTCTGTGGTCTGGAAGCACACACTGAGGCTGCACCTTGGCCTCCACTCATCCCTGAAGGCTCTGTCTCTTTCCCAAATCAAGCCGGAGTGCATGTTCCCGTTGCCCCGCTCGGGGTGGGGCAGGAGGCTGTGTTGTGTGATTCATCCTCAGGTTTCTCTACATAATCTTCCAACTCAGGAGGGAGTGCTGCCATATAACCTCTCTTGATTCTACGCAGCAAGCAATGATTAAAAATCTCCCACGCTGGGCAAAGCTCATGCTACATGCAGTTTCAGTGTGTTCATCTGTAAAATTGGTCTTCGTTCCTGCACACTGGGGTAGAGCCCGGTCAATCCCTTGCACACAGTAGATGCTCAATAAATGCATGTTGCACTGAGCTAACAGATTGTCTCAATGAGCCCCACTGCAGTCTGAACCTATAGTTCTTGATTTTGAGTCCAGATCTCTTCTAGGTATTGCTATGTGAATTTCAAGTCCAAATAGACAGAGAAGAGTCAACGTTGGAATCACTATTTTTTAATTTTTGAAAAAGAATTCCTGGGTTAAGGAGTGCTTGATTTTCCGTGAAGCATCCCAACCAAATAACAAAGAACCCCCTCCCAGTGCCCCTCTAGCCTCCAGATATATTCCATGGGTCATCTGCCTTACACTTCCTGAATTTCAGGGGACCCCAGTGCCCCAAAGCGGTGTCCATGGACTTAGGGTCATCTCTTCCCAAGATCTCTAATGGCTCCATCAACTCCAAGAAGGTCTGCAGTGATCTGGAACCAGAAATAGCTCAGGTCTACACTCATTAAAACCAACTCTTGAGTTTGGAAACTGACTTGAGTCTAGTATGCAGACCCTGGTTATTGCAGGCAACAGCCCCTCAAAGTTCTTTCCATCTGGGGCAGAATGATTCCTGCCTCATGTCCCAGGACCTACAAGTATGTAGAAATGCAGCCCCACTCAAAAGGAAAACTTCTATTAATATTTATTACGCTTTCCTGAATGATTGTCACACCCTTTCTGATGACTTTTCCAGCCTCAAAATATAGGGATAATGATTATGAGAATGGTTTCCACCTAATACAGGTTTTTAAATGAATAGAAGGACATAAAGATAAGGATTTGCTTGATCTGCCATCCCGTGCACTGACTGAGAGGGGTGATGGGGTTACATAGAGCTATGCATATTCTTTCACTTGGTTAAACAGAGGTTTTAAAACTATAGCCCTAGATGAAGTTCTGGGACCACCTATAGGGGGCAGTAGGAGGGCGAGATTTAAGGTCCCACCTTTACTCCAAACTGAGCAGCTCCATGTGGTTCTGTGTTACATACCAAATCATCAAAAGAGATTTTAGTTAAGCAAAAGTGCTTTGAAGTTTTGGAAAGCTACAAAGACAGACACAGTGCTAATGAAATCAGACTTCAAACCCAAATGAGTGTTGACATCATAATCATAATTTAATACCTACTGTTTATCGAGCACCTTCTATGTGCCAAATGCTGGGGTAGGGATTTTTGCACATGACCTCACTTATTTTTATGACACCCCTGTGAGATGTACATTAAATGGCTCGGTAGTTAAGATTAGGAACTGTGGGTCAGGCTGTCTGGGTTCGAACCTTAACATTTACCTCTTACTAGCTATGTGCCTTGGGCTTTTTCACTTCTTGTGCCTCAGTTTCTTCATCTATAAAAATGAGAATACTAAAAGAATCTACCTCATGTGTTATTGGGAGGCACTAACACACACCAGTTCTTAGAATGGGGCTTGATACATAGTAAGAGTGCAGTAAGTGCGAGCTGCTGTAATTTTTTTAGCAATGTACTGTGTATCCATTTCTTACTTACCAACTCTTCCTGAGCTACTTTGCTTCACTCTTTGAACCATCCTCCGCCCACATCTACATTCCTCTGTCACAGAGCAGCCTGGGAAGAGAATTTTCTCCCACTGCAGGCAAGACAATTGGCCTCAATGAATCAGTCACATTGGGGCTGGAAGGGGTCTGAGAGGTGGGGTCCAATGCACTAATTTTGTAGATAAGGAGACGGAGGTCCAAGGAGCTTTGATATGTGTCTAAGACATCTGACCCTAGAAATTCCTGCACACAATCCCAGCCAACCCCACGTATGGGGAAAAATTTCACACACGAGATGAGGAGAGGCCAACTTCTCATTGCTCTGTGGTGCTCATTTAGCACACTTTTCCTTGATGTTGGTCCATGTATCAGAGTTCATTCTGCACATGGAAGGAATCTATCAGAGGGAACATTCGTCAGGTGTGTCTCATAAACTTTTTGCTCATTTGGAATGCAACTTTTCTACAGACTTGTGCCATCAGATGAGCATTTGAGTGTGTAAGAGCCCAAAATCCGTGCAGGGATCCAACCGTTCATCAAACAACTCTGCCAAATAAAATTTGGCCACAGAAGACTGGAAGCTGTTGTGAGGGTTCCCAGAGTGTACTATGGAGGGGATTGTGGACATAATGTGAATCACATGTGATAATGATTTTTTTTTTCATATTTAACTACAGTTTAAAAATAGAGGTAGAAACACTATGATTTATGAGTTGAAATTGAAATTTCAAGAAAAAGATATGTTTCTCTGGCTCTTCTCCTGATCATTCCTGGATTCTTAAGATTTTAATCTTACGTTTGAAAGAGCAAGAATTGGTTGTACAATTGTCTTCATGGTTTGGTGTTTAGGGATAAGAAAATGCCATTATGCCTTTCTAAAATTCAGTATAAAATGAGGTATTTCAAAGATTATTTTTTGGAAGGATGTTGTAAATTTTAATTTGCAAAAGGAGTTTTTAAGTGGCAGGAGTTTTTTGGGGTTTTTTTTGTTTTTTTTTTAAACTTTTGGGTTTGTTTGTTTACTTATTTGTTTATTTATTTATGGCTGTGTTGGGTCTTCGTTTCTGTGCAAGGGCTTTCCCCAGCTGTGGCAAGTGGGGGCCATTCTTCATCGCGGTGCGCAGGCCTCTCACTATCGCGGCCTCTCCTATTGAGGAGCACAGGCTCCAGACGCGCAGGCTCAGCAATTGTGGCTCACGGGCCCAGTTGCTCCGCGGCATGTGGGATCCTCCCAGACCAGGGCTCGAACCCGTGTCCCCTGCATTGGCAGGCAGATTCTCAACCACTGCGCCACCAGGGAAGCCCAGTGGCAGGAGTTTTTAAGCGGCTCCTGGGTTGGAGTGGGAACATGGGGCATAGCGCATAGACAGTGCGCTCCATGAAGATGGGGATGTTGTGTCTTATTTCCTGCTGTATCTCTGCTGCCTAACACGGGCTGGCACATAGTAGGCACTCGATCTATGGGGTGAGTGGATGGTTCTCTCTTCTTCCTGCTTAAGCTTAGGGAAATCGAAAAAGTCAATTTGTAAGATGACACTTTAGTGACAAAGTAACAAGTGATGTTGACTGTTTTGCAGATCTCCCTTTACATTTAAACGCTGCCATGTTTGAGGCCAACGGTGGCTGTGGTTATGTTCTGAAACCCCCAGTTCTGTGGGACAAGAACTGTCCCATGTATCAGAAGTTTTCTCCCTTGGAAAGAGACCTGGACAACATGGAGTCTGCCGTCTATTCTTTAACTGTAAGTCTGGCCCTGATGGTCCCAATAGAGTAGAGGAAGGTGTTTAAGCCCTTCCTATATTCTTTTTTTTAATAAATTTATTTATTTATTATTTATTTATTTATGGCTGCGTTGGGTCTTCGTTGCTGCACGCAGGCTCTAGTTGCGGCGAGCGGGGGCTGCTCTTCATTGCGGTGCGCGGGCTTCTCATTGCAGTGGCTCTTCTTGTTGCAGAGCACGGGCTCTAGGCACACGGGCTTCAGTAGTTGCAACATGCAGGCTCAGTAGTTGTGGCTCGCGGGCTGCAGAGCGCAGGCTCAGTGGTTGTGGCACACAGGCTTAGTTGCTCCGCGGCATGTGGGATCTTCCTGGACCAGGGCTCGAACCCGTGTCCCCTGCACTGGCAGGCGGATTCTTAACCACTGCGCCACCAGGGAAGCCCACCCTTCCTATATTCTATTGGGATTCTAAGGTGTAATGCCTTTTGAACTCAAGGCGTTACAAAACTCTCATGTCACAATTTTGTTGGTGCAGATTTAGTTCCCAAAAGAATTTCTTTACTTCTCAGAAAGCAGCGGCTGAGGTCTAGGTATGCAGTCACCAGGCGCTGTATTCGCTAGAGCCCAGTAGGTGGAGTTATGAGCTGCCTGCTACCACCTCCATACTGATGATGGTAATTCTGTCTTCCAGAATCATAACTCTCAGTGCATCCCATAAAAGCTGAGCTCTTTCTTAGAGCAGGTCATCTTAAACTCTAACAAGCTCTTATAAAAGGTAAAACAGGCATCAGTATACAAATCAATTAAATATCTTTCCTCATTACAGTTTAACCTTTGTCATTCCTGGCCTTTCCTTATTCCTTTTATTGCCTAATTAACTAACTGTCAAAACTCCACAGACTGCCCTTAACATTAGAGTCCTGGTAGCTCATTACTCATTTTTATTTCCAGCTTCTCTCACTCCCTCTTAGCTGAGGAAAAAAAAAACAAAAACACTGAATGGGTGATAGAAAAGACGGAGAGCGATGAAGTTATCCCTCCATCCATCTCTAGATCTAGTCTTTTTCCCTCCAAAGGAGGAATGCCAAGCAGCCTCTGCTCACAACACCTCAAAACCCTGGGAGATCCCAACTCAGAGATTTTCCTACCACCAAACTGCTTTTTCTCTTTCCCTAAGACAGTAGAGCAGTAGCTCCTTTTCTGTGTGACCATTTTCACTAGACTTGAGTATAGCTTCATGTTGACAGAAGGCTATGAATTTTTAACAACATTCCCTGTGACTTGCTCCAGAACGTAACTATTCAAGAAAAAATTTTTGAAGTTGTAAAAGATACACCTAAAACACTTTGAACAGAACGTAAGTAACACACTTGTGGTTTCATATTATAAGGTCTTCTTTTTTCCCAACTTCTTGACAAACTTAATTTCATCTTAATTACATGGTTTTTGAAGATATTTGAACATGTTGACAGTTGAAAGGTTATAGTTAGGTGAATGCTGTTGACAGAATAGATTTTCCCATGATTCCAGTCATGCAATTACCTGATTATGATAACTTCTCTTTTTTAGCAGCCTTATTAATCATTCACCTGGTCCATTCCAGAGGGTTCTTTGTCTTTTTTGTGGAGGGAAGCGATGAGGCTCAGAGGTGACCTCTGTCTCTTTCGCATCTTCAGTGACTCTGATCCTTTTTCCTCCTCAGATTGTCTCTGGGCAGAACGTGTGCCCGAGTAACAGCACGGGAAGCCCGTGTATAGAGGTCGACGTCCTGGGCATGGCCCTGGATAGCTGCCACTTCCGCACGAAGCCCATCCACCGCAATACTCTGAACCCCATGTGGAATGAACAGTTCCTCTTCCGGGTTCACTTTGAAGATCTCCTATTTCTTCGTTTTGCTGTCGTGGAGAACAACAGCTCGGTGGTAACTGCTCAGAGAATCATCCCCCTCAAGGCTCTAAAGCGAGGTAGAATCAAATTGTCAAAAGTTCATAATCATTGTAGCTGAGCGATGGATGCCCCGGGGTTCATTACACGCTTCTCTCTATTTCTGTATATGTTTGAAATTTTCACATTAAAAAGTTAAAATAAGAGGCAGAAGCAAATAATACAAGTTTGAACACTGTTTGAGCATGTCTCAAAAGACGTTTTTCTTTTACGTTATCCTAAAATCCAAAGTTATTGACAATGTCTGTTATGAAGTGCAGCCTCTCCCACTGTTGCTGATGTTGGGAGCGGCAGTCATTGTGCTCTTGTCCCCATACATCCCTCCCCAGATAGCGCCCACTGCACCCCTGGCATGTTTAAAGCAGAGACTGACGTGAGGAGAGGAAACCGAGAACAGGGAGGGTTGGGGTGTGCTGTGGCATGAGTGGGACGAGGTTGGAGTCGGTGCCTGGTGGGAGTCCAGTGTCGGAAGCCGGGGGTGGGTTTGGGTGCAGAGCAGGGAAGGTGGAGAATTCTGAGCAAAGGCCAGAGCTGCTGGCTTGCTGCATGTGGGCTTTGCCATGACCCTTGGGGGAAACGTCAGCTTGTCGCACCTGTCCAGAATGTCTGTGCACTGCTTCTCAAACTTTGATGTGCAGTTGAGTCACCAGGCTCTTAGTAATAAAATACAGACCCTGATGCTGTGGGCCTGGGGCTTGAGATTCTGCCTTTCTAACAAGCTCCAGGGATGCTGACTCTGCTGACCTCCTTTGAGTACCAAGTTTCCAGGACATACTTCCTCCCACAGCCATACTCTGCCAGCCTCTGAGCACCACCAACATGTTACAGTCTCCTACTCTTTGGTTTTTCCTTGTTTCTCTTCTCCATTGTGTGAGTAGGGCATGGTCACTGTGTTAGTCAGCTAGGGCTGTGTAACAAAATACCACAGACTGGGTGGCTTAAACAACAGAGGTTTACTTTGTCAGTTTTGAAGGCTAGAAGCCCAAGATCAAGGTTTCAGCAAGTTTGCTTTCTTCTGAGGCCTCTCTCCTTGGCTTGCAGATGGCCACCTTCTCCTTGTGTCCTCACAGGGCCATCCCTTGGTCTGTGTGCACAGCATCTGGTGTGTCTCCATGTCTGCCCTCCAGTCCCCTCTTCTTATAAGGACGCTGGTCATATTGGATTAGGACCCACCCTAATGACCCATTTTAACCCCATCACCTCTTTAAAGACCCTATCTCCAGAGACAGTCACATTCTGAGGTAATGGGGGTTAGGGCTTCAACATACGAATTTTAGGAGGACACCATTCAGTTCATCACAGTTATTACAGAAATATGACAAAGTACAGAGAAGCAAAAACAGTTTTTTTAAATTATCCTTTTTTCCATCTCTTCAAAATAGTTACTTTTGGTATGTATCTTTTGCAGGCTTTACACCTCTACCCATGTATATAATATTAGCATATAGTATGTATTTTGAACAAGTAAGCTTCCTACTAATCTTAGTGTTTTGCAACTTACTGGTTTTCACTTACTGATGTAAGTAGTGAACAACTTTTCAGGTTAATAGCTATACGTCTTCATTACCACTTTTAAGAGCTGCATATTATTCCATTTTATACTTGTACAAATACACACCATAACTTATTTAACCAACCCCCTATTGTTGGAATATTTTATTATCACTAAAGCTGTTCTAAAATGGAATATTTGTAGAACAGTTATTCTAGATGATTTGATAAACAAAAATGATCAGGTTTTCCTACTATATTTGGTTTGAGTTTAAAATTTTCAGTTTGAGTCTAAGTTAAAAACAGACCTTGGACAAGTTAACTACCACTACGTAGCCCCAAGCTGTCCCCTGGGGCAAAACTCCTGGGGAAAAGGTATCAGTTGGTTGTCACCCCTGCCCATCTTAAAGTCTTATTTCTCCCTATCATTTACTGACCTCCCTGGGGGATCTCCTTTGCAGAGCTCTGCAGTGCACAGCTAACAAGCTTTTCCCAATTCTGCGTTGTTCCAGGATATCGACATCTTCAGCTGCGAAACCTCCACAATGAAGTCTTGGAAATCTCTAGTTTATTCATAAACAGCAGGAGGATGGAAGAAAATTCCTCTGGCAATACTATGCCGGCCTCTTTGGTAATTAAGTTCTGTTTCACTCTGCTTATTTGTGGGGATTGCTATGCTGGAGGCAGGCTTTCTTGTGGTCCAGGAATGTGGTCCATTTGAGTTATTGATTAGGTAGCTACGGAAATAATAATAATAATAATAATGGCTGACACTTGACACTTTCTAAGCACTTTACACATATACTAACTCACTTAATCCTTTCAATAACTTCATGAAATAGCTATTAGTATCATCTCCATGTTACAAAGGAAGGTAACAGCTAAGTACACCTGAGGTCACACAGCTATAAACCCAAGTTCATCTAGTGCCAAAGCCCATGCTCTGAACGAGTACATTATAGTGCCTACCAGGGAAGTGAGCCAAAAATAACAACATGGGGAAAAGGCTAATTATGCAAAGCCTGCTAGGAAGCATCTTGATACTTCTGGAAAGTTTAGGTTAGACGAGGAAAACCCTTTGCTTCTTCAGCAGTCCAGGGGCAGATGTCACAGGCGAGCAGGGTCGGGTGAGCAGCCAGGCGCTGCTGGCGACACATAACTGTGCAAGCGTAGCAATCCCCTGGCACCTGGGGAGACCCAGCATCTGCGCTCTTGGGAGTGGGAGAGGAACACCGCGAAAAGGTGCCACAGGACCTTTACAGGAGCTGTGTTTTAACAAGTTCCCCAGGTAAGGTCCAACCCGTTGAACTTCGAGAACCATTGGACCAGCACTCACCCCAGTAATGCAGGGTTATTTGCTTAAGCAAGGAAGTCTCTTTATATTAACTGGTTAATTCCACTATGCTTGCTCTTTAAAAATTAATATAAAAGGGTGTCCATCAATCGCCTCTTTACGTGTTTAATAATCTATTCATGGTTGCATCAATCTTGTACTTCAACACGGTCCTAACAACCTTTGGAAAGGCGCCTTCTATGCTCACAGTGGCGCTGGGTTTGGCCACTGCCGCTGCCACCTCTGAATAGCCCTGCTTTCTCCTCTGCTTCTCTTTCCCTAACCTTGACAGTTTCTTCTCTTTCTCTGTACCTCACCTTGTTTTCTTAAGTTCTCCTCCTTTTCCCTTCAACGAGTGATCGAAGTTGAGCACAGCACTTTGGCCAAAGTAGGGGGAGGTATTGCCTCTGCCTGGTGCAGAGGACTGGGAAGCAGGGACGGGGCTGCCTGGTACCTAAGAGCAAGAATTAGATGCTTTCAGAAAGGCAAGGCAGAGCTTAGTGTCCACTTCTGGGTTGCTTGCCCTCAATACCTATTAGAGCTGAAGATCCCACACATGCCGTGAATGAACCATTCTTCCTCACAACACTCTGACACCACATGTGTGGTGTCTTCTCGACACTTACTTCTCCAACTCTCTGATGCCAGCTCGGTGTCCTACAGTTCAGTTCAGTTCCGACACTATCTACCTGGGGTGAGCATCAGATCCCACAAGTTAAGGGCTCAGTCCCACAGCACTGTCCCCACTTCAGATGCCAGTCGCAAGTCCCAGGCTGTCACTGGTACTCCTGACTGACCAGCTATAAATCCAAGAGGTTCCCACAACCCCATCCTTAGGGCCAGTAGTTTGCTAGAATGACTCACAGAATGACTCCTGAATGACTCAGGAAAGTGCTTTACTTGCTATCACCAGTTTATTATCAAGGATACAACTCAGGACCAGCCAATGGAAGAGATACATAGGGTGAGGCATGAGGGGAGAGGGAGCAGAGTCTCCATGCCTTCTCTGGACACACCACCCTCCCAGCACCTCCATGTGTTCAACAACCCAGAAGCTCTCAGAATCCTGTCTCTTAGGGGTTTTATGGGTGTTTCCTTGCATAGGCATGACTGAGTAAATCATTGGCCATTAGTGATTAACTCAACCCCCAGCTCCTTTCCCCTCCCCTGAAGTCAGCAGTAGCGGGGGCTGGAAGTTCCAACCATCTAATCATGACTTGGTCTTTCTGGTGATCAGCTCCCATCCTGAAGCCATCTAGGGGGCCTCCAGCCGTAAGTCATCTTATCAGCACACAGAAAACTCTCGTCACTCCAGAGATTCCGAGGGTTTAGAAGATGTGTACCAGGAACTATGAGCAAAGACCACATATTTATTTTCAATTATATCACACCATACCATCCTAGGTATATCCCAGGCAGCAGCGTATATGCTTGGTAAATATGTGCTCTTTGACCTTGGAAGTCATCACCTTCCATTGCTCAAGACAGTAACTGAAGATCATCCTGGACTTCTCCTTCTCTCTCACTGCCCCATGTAAGACTTGATAAATCTGTCTCCTTAGTATCTTTCAAATCCATTCATCTCTATCTGTTCCTACCATCTTGGCCCTCATTCATTCTCACCTGGCTTGTGGCCGTGGGTTCCTAATTGGTCCCCCTCCCTCTGAGTTTGACCACCTCTGTATGTCCTTCTTTAGGGACTTTTAGACAGTTCTATCTAAAACTCAAATCTGACCATGTCACTCTTCTGTTAAAAACCCTTGCTCGGCTCTCCGTTGCTCTCAGGATAACGTTTGTACGTGGACTGGGCAGAGACTCTGGGAAAGCCGAGAGCTCATGGTCCATTTAAAGGGACACCTGCCACCCTGCTCTCAGCTCCAGCTGCTTGTTGCCAAGCAGTTTTGCCAGATATTTTGGTTTTCAAGACTGTCAGGACATCTGGATTGGCATAAATGTTGGCAACTATTTCAACTTTTTAAAAATATAGTGCAGGCTAAGCCATACAATTAAAATGCATGCATTTTATGGTATGCAAATCATGCCTTAATAAAATTGATTAAATAATAAAAACACATTGTACAAGCATAACAAAACAGCCAACCTCTCCTCCCCCACACAAAATGAAAACAAAATGCATGCTAAACAAAATACTTAGGTAGCCTTTTCCCCTCCATCACCTCACAGAATTCATTGAGGTTCCCAGAATGCCCTGCTTTAGGCCACCTCTAACGCTTTGTACACAGGCTATACCGATATTTGGGATGTTCTTGTCCCACTCTTTATCTGCTGATTCACACTGGGCCTTCAGATGATAACCATTTTCAGGAGGTGCTCTCTGATTTCCTCCAAACCTGGGTTCCCAAGGAACTTACCATGCTTCTTAGAATTGTCCACGTTCTCTTCTAGCTGTTCTATTCAACTGGAAGCCCTTGAAGCCAGGGATAATATCCCATTTCTCCCTGAATCCCCAGGGCCAGGCAAAATGTCTGATTCACTGCCAGCCCTCCGTAAATGATTTTGTATTTTAAATGAATGAATATATCTTAATACACAAACTGCTCAAAGACTTGCGAGTTATACACCTCCCCAACTCCTCCTAACAGAAATACTTTTTGTATCATAATTATTTGTATGCCTGGACAGCAAGCTCCTTAAGGCCAGAATATTTTATTTATCATCTTACCATCCAAAATTCTAACCCAGTGCCCTGAAGAGGGATGGAACTCAACAGACACTGTTGAATGTCAGTTCATAAGTAAGGACTGACATACATTTCAGATAATGTCAGTCCCCTAATTACGATGGAAAGAGACACTGTTATTTAAAATAAACTAATATTTTGGTGGTATGCTGCTAAATATTCTTACTAGACTAGTAAGCAAGATGCACCATTGCCTATTGAACCACAAAAAGATGCATCTGGTTATAAAAGGATGCTCTTGTCTTGCATTTATGTGTCCCTATACGTACGTCTAAGAACTAGCACTTCTGTATTGGTGTAGCCTAGAAACAATATGAGAATGTAAATGAATGAGAAACCATGTGATCTTCCTTGACAGATGTTTAATACAGAAGAAAGAAAATGTTTGCAGATTCACAGAGTCACAGTACATGGGGTCCCAGGTCCAGAGCCCTTTGCTGTTTTCTCCATAAATGGAGGCACCAAGGCAAAGCAGCTTCTCCAACAAGTAAGTTCACTGAGCCTGTAGTTAATAAACAGTTCTCCTTTGAGGGGAATCTCTATGCACAGGTTAACATTTTGCCCAACATTTTACAACAGACTTAAAGTCAGAGAAAGCAGCTCGTGTCAGATTTCATAGATTATCAAACAGAAGCTACTACCAAGTGGTTTGGGGGGTTTTGTTTTTTAAATCAGTCCGTCCATGAACTTTGGTGTCTACTATCACAAAGCACTGTTGGGATTTTGGAGACGTTATAAAATATGATGATGTAAAGTAAGGAAACATTTCCACGGACCACCCATAAAAAGTAGCATATTACTGTCACCCTACGTGAGTAATCACAGGGCTACAAAGCAGGACTGGGGAGGGAGTGACGCTGGCCCTATCATGGAGCTAACAGTGTCGACTGACCTGCTCCTGGAAGCTTCGTGCCCTGAATTATTGCTGTAGTAGTAGCTGCCTTGCCCCACACAATCCACAGCCCAGCATCAACCATAGACCAAGGGCTGGGGTAAGGGGAGCAGAGTCTTCTTGAGAATCTTCTGCTCCCCCACCCCATCCCCAGTTCATTCTGCTTCTCCAAGTGAGATGCAGCAGTGCCAAGTACTGACTCTGGTCCTTGCATCATTGTTGGGGGCAGAGGGTGGGGGGGGTGTATGCCTGAAGAGAAGGATGTTTGCTCAATCTAAGCCGGATGGTGGCAGCCTTCTCTGGTCACTCACTTCAAGTTTAGCCTCTGTCGGTAACCTGGACAATAGAAAAAAGTGTGAAAGAAAACATCAGTAAGAGAAACTATCATGATGGCTAGTGTTTACTAAGTTCTCCTAATGTGCCTGGGTTATGCTTTACAATCAATCAGTGCTTCAATCATAAAATGAAACAAAATTAAGAGGTTGTGACTCTGGACTTCCCTGGTGGCACAATGGTTAAGAATCCACCTGCCAATGCAGGGGACACAGGTTCGAGCCCTGGTCCGGGAAGATCCCACATGCCGCAGAGCAACTAAGCCCGTGCGCCACAACTACTGAGCCTGCGCCCTAGAGCCCGCGAGCCACAACTACTGAGCCCATGTGCCTAGAGCCCGTGCTCCGCAACAAGAGAAGCCACCGCAGTGAGAAGCCCACGCACCACAATGAAGAGTAGCCCCCGCTCGCCGCAATTAGAGAAAGCCTGCGAAGACCAAAGAGTTTATTGAAAGGGGAATTCCCAGGAACTTAGATCAGATGAGATTAGCAGATGATTGAGTATTTCCAAAAGGAGAATGGGAGATTATCTTGGTAAAAGCTGGACTAGGTTCTTTGCCCTCGGTCCTGTGTTGCAAGATTACAAAGAGCTAAGTTCACGGATTGAAAAACCTAAAGTTTTTAATTCAGTAAGAGCTCTCATTCCAGCAGTGGGAAAAATAGTTATACTGTCTGGGGATTATGAATAAATTGTGTCATTGCCCAGAATGAACATAAACAATCCTTTTTGGACGTAAGAGAATTCTTAGATCTTCCAAAAAGAATTATGCAACACTGCAGGGTAGGTTTCACTTATAAATTGCACATCAAACCTATCCGAACCCCATGAAAATAGACTTGTTCTTTTGCCCACTCTTCAGAGGTGTGCCTAAATTTGCCTTTGTTTTTTCTTTAGAGTCTGACCATTGATCAAGACACCAAACCTATTGCCACAGACTATTTTTTAATGGAAGAAAAATATTTTATATCTAAAGAAAAGAATGAATGTAGGAAACAACCGTTCCAGAGAGCCATTGGTCCAGAAGAAGAGATCATGCAGATTTTAAGCAGCTGGTTTCCAGAAGAGGGATATGTTGGCAGGATTGTCTTAAAAACCCAGCAGGAAGTAAGTGTGTCCTGGGGCAGCCTACATTGTAGCAGCTCATATGTAACTCACCACCTCACCACTAGCCGCCTGCCTCAAATTTAGAATTTCTTATCATTGCAACTTGCTTTATAGTCTTCTTAAGTAAGTGTGGAGAATTGATTTTATTCTTCTGCACATATTCAGAATGTTAACTCTAAGTTACAGAAATTCGGTCTAAAAATCATCCCTTAGGAAACAAAGGGAGAAAGAACTGAAGGATTCCTTAAGCATGTCATCAGTGGTGCGTCCAGTGTTTTATCTGTTTGTGTGAAGACATGGTTATGAGGGTCACAGTAGTGTGTAATGGAAGGCCTGTAGGCGTTTTGCGTTTGGGGGTTTGTTGCCTGTTCAAGTTTTAGCTGATAAAATGTTTTGTGCTAATACATGAAATAACAGTATTTCTTTGAAAATATTCCATAACTTTACACAAAGTAAGAATAACCTCTCAGCTTTGGTCCGAATTTGTAACAGTATTCCCATGACCATTCTCATAAAGGAAACAATACGACTGCCTGTCAACTCCAGATTGTTGGGCTCCTGATGGGGTTTGCTGATGGAACACATTTTTTTTTTAATAAATTGACAGGAGCCCACTAACTTACTGCCATTTTTTTAAAATGACATATAAGATCATTACATAGACGATCATGCCTCATGATAAGTCGATAATGAAGCAGTTGAATCAATTCAACAATTCGATTAAACAAATATTTGTTGAGCACCTAAAATGTGCCAAGCCCTGTTCTAGGCACATGATCTGCCTCTTCGGGGCATGTAGTAGAGCTGGGCTGGTAAAACACCCATTGCTGGTCCATGCTTGCTGGGACACAGGAGAGATGATAAGGAGCCCCTTTTCAGCATCATGTGTTACTTTTTCACTCTCTACCTAACTATGAACGTGGCCTGCAGCCTCCACAGAACTCCAGCATCTCCTCTGGGAACCAGAGCCACTACCTTCCCTCCTAACATTGCCTTGGATGATAAAAGGACACTTGCTTTAAGCAAAGAAACGTACTTGTCTCCCTAGCGTCCTCTCCCCATCAGACATACAAATTACTAAGACGGAGGAAAAGCAATTCTAATAATAATAGCTTGATGAGAAAATAGAGGGCTTAGCTGGATTTTTGAAGCCATCTTTAATTTCTCTCTAAACTTTTTTCCTATTTCTAATTGTCTTTGTTACATGTAAAAAAGTATCCTAGAAATGACAATTTCAGTGAAGAAGTGAATTTGTTAAACCATATCTTTGCATCATGACTTGCAGCATTTAACGCTCTCAAGCACCCACTAGTTTGAATGATCTCATGATGTAATGGAAACCATTCTACACAAAGGAAACAGGTTCAGAGAAGTTAGATCATGCCAGGGTGAGAAGCAGACAGCACTCAAGTCTTACGGCTTCCAGGTCAGTGTTCTTTCCACCACCCTGTGCTGGCCAGGCTGGAGTTGCATCAGTCTCCGTGGCTTCTCCCACACGCACCATGGGAGGTGGTGAGCAGGAGGAAACGTGGGCAGCCTGCTGAGTGTTACCATGGAACTTCATCACATGGTTGGAAGGACCAGGAGTAAGGGATGCCCCACATGCAATTTAAAATGTATATGACAGCAGGCAGTAGAGACATCGGGAACGAATGTTTAATAAAAGCTGGTGGAACAGAAGCATTTTTTAAAAAGGAGAAATTAGAGGGGAAGCATTTTCTGATGAGTACAATACAGCAAGTTCTCCTTTATATGCCTTTGTTGGGAGGAGAGTTTCGAAATGACTGAAATACATCTCAAAAGATAACATCATATTTCATGTATCTAGGCTTACCTGCTGCACAGCAACACACAATACAAATTTACTGATTGACGAAATGAATTCAGCACGCGTAGTGAATGCAAGCGGACACTGGCATAGCTGATAGATTTGGGCTATAAGTATTTCCATTTAGTTACTTTGTGGAACTAGTAAGATATATAAGCAGTTTGCCCATGAAGCTGCAGTCTGTTACCTCTGATCTTGCCTGCCTGCTTTGTATGATTTTCTTGTCTTCTGGGCTCTCAAGCTGTTAGGTATCTTCCTGTGGTCAATATGCTCTCCTCTGACACCTGCTGGATTTGAAATCAGACAAACCTGCCTCTGACACAAATTAGATGGATGACCTTCAATGGCTCATCTGAATTCTGTAAACCTCTATGCCCTAATTTGTAAAATCTATGAGAGGAACTACCCTGCTTGACTCAAAAAGATTATCATGAGACTCAGGCCAAACATGTAGACAATATGTAGAGAAACGCTTAGTAAACTATAAAGGAATATGCAAATGAAGGTTATTGTTATGGTCATAATCTGTGGCTTCTAATGTGGCTGAAAACGGCTTCAACATTAATAAGCTCTGAGTAAGGCTCTAAGGAGTGCTCTTCGAAGTAATTCCCGGTGCATGGTCATTGGGATATTTTATGTGGCAACTTAGGACTTTTTTGTTTTTTGTCTTGCTTACTTACATCCTAGCTTTCAGGACCCTGAGATTATAAATTATGTCATGTGAATTAGCACCCAACCCCACTCTCCGATTGGTTAAATATATTATAATCAATGCGATGACATATTATGCAGAATCTTTAGGAACTGACCTGAAATGATGATCACAGTCTTTTAAGTGGAGAGAAAAAAGGAGTTGTAGAATGACATAGGTACTAGAGTACAGTCTCATTTTATGTAATAAAAATAGACAATGGCTCTCTCCCCCTCACGCGTAATATGATGAATGGGGTCAAAACAGTTCAGTTGTGTAAATTCTAGGGACCACGACTGCAAGATTAATGAAATGATTGGGGCGAGGCTGTGCGCCTGGTTGGTGAGAAGCCCCAGGAGCCAGTCCTTTCTGGTCCTGGCTACAGTTTGGCGCCACCTGGTGACAGTTGCCCATTTTGACTTTAAAATCAGTGGGGACAATTGTAGGTCCTGGGGCGGGCTGGACGTTCCAGGACAATGGCAGTGATTCTTGGAGTCTTCTGGTTAGGTAGCACCATTTCTGTGGCCTGATCTGAGATTAAGCTAGAATGCTGGGGGCTGGAGGGCCTTCCTGCCACACCCTCACTTCCTGAGATGCGGTTGCCTACTGCTCACTTGCCTTGCCTCCCCATCCTCTCCTTGCCTCCCCGCCCTATCCTCGCCTCCCCGTCCTCTCCTTGCCTCCCCGTCCTCTCCTTGCCTCCCCCTTGCAGAAGACAACTTCACACGACCTCACTTGAGAATGGGGCTAACAGAGAACAGGAGCCGTTTGACAATCACATTATATCTAAATTCACATAATTCCAGGGTTTCTTTGTATATATTTATTCACATACACAAAAATACATTTCTATATCCATAGCAGATGGTTAAAAGGATATGCAACCTAATAAGAGTGGGTTTTTTGTGGAGAATGAGATGGGAGAGGTGGAAGAGGAAAAGAAAAAAGGTAGAAATGGGAAGTTTGCCTTTTTATTGATATATTTCTTTACCGCTTGAAAATATTTTAAAAGATACATATGTCTATAGATATATCTGTGTATGTAATATATAATTATATATGTAAAATTCACTGAAAGCCAACCCACCAAAAGCCGTCTAACCTGATGACCAATTCTCATAATTATTGAGAATTTTGTCGACATTCATTTCGATGTGACTTACTTCCAGTCATTGTTTTAGCCTTTCCACTGTGGGTTTTGTTCATCCAGCCTGCCTGAATGCCGATTTTGCATGTTTCATGTTTCAGATGTCTAGCATTTCTTGAGTGCTCAAGGTCTGTGGGGGAATGGGTAGATGTCTCTTAAATGTATTTATTGTGTTCTTATTTGGCTTTTAGTAATTGGCAAAATGGCATATTGTCTTTTAACAAATTTATCTCTAGATGATTTGGACTCAAAATCCACAGCTAATAGGAGCAGATCTACTGGCTTGTTCTGGACCAGACCTTATCAGTGTGTCAACATCGGCAGAAACCTACAGTACTTTCCTCCTCTAAGAAGAGATGTATATCCTTTTAGAATAGTTTATGAAATAGTAACTAGCATATGGAATATAAAGCTAAGAAGTTGTTTCCACGTTACCAAGATCCATGTCAAATTTTTGCTAGGTTTTTCTTTCCGTATTCTACATCATCTTACCATCTACTCAGACTTTTCTTCTTTTTTAACATAGAACCTGGAAGAGAAGAGCATCGTTCAAGATGACAAGGAGATGATCTTGAGCTCAGAGGAGGAGAGTTTCTTTGTCCAAGTGCATGACGTTTCTCCAGAGCAACCGCGAACGGTCATCAAGGCGCCCCGCATCAGCACCGCACAGGACGTCATTCAGCAGGTGAAGGCCTCCCCTTCCTCACCTCAGTCCTGCCCTCAGTGTGAACTATTGGGACAAATCAGATATCAGCTCCCTCTGTGAATGAGGTTCTAGAACAAAGGGGACCTGACAAGGGAGAGTGTGCCTCTTAAGGCTGGGAAATACTGATTCCTTCAACGATACTTGCCCAGTATCTACTGTGAGTCAGTCTCTCTCTGAAGCCTCGATAATGGATCTAGAAGGTGGCTCTGCAGAGCGGGAATGTCATCATCCCAGAAAGGCCTAAGCCAGTACTTAATGGCCATCTCTCAGGGATCCTTCAGAGGACATGCAGGAGGCCTCCTCTGACCCTCTCCCCTCCTCTGGTCACGCTTCTCTGTGTACATGGCTTCAGAGAACTCTGTTTCCTTCTTTTGAAGCCCTGTTATGGTTTGCGTTTATTAAACACTCACTTGAGAAGATAGCATAACAGTTAACAGACTCTAGATCAGATTGCTCCAGGTGCAAATCCCAGCTCTACTTCTTACTAGCTCTGAGAGCTTGGGCAAGTTACTGAACCATCTGTGCTTTAGTTACACTGGTGTGCTGGTAAACTGGCTCTCTTCAAAAAAAAAAAAAAAAAAAGGCCCTGATTTTATAGCATTTGCCAGTTTCTATCTTGTAAATCCTCCCACCACATCTGATTCCAGTGGACTCCAGCACAACACCATGTGCTAAGCTACCATGCAGGTAACATGGAGATAGTACATTAGCACTTTCCTTATAGAGTTATTGTGAAGATTAAGTAAATATATGTAAAGCACATTCACCTATTACAACACCTAGCACATGGCAAACACTACTTAAGTGCTATTTGCTATTCTTATTGCATGATAGTTTGGTTAATATTAGCCTCCTTAATAGACTTTGAACTCCCCAAACTATATACAGTATCTGGGACATAGTAAGCCCTCACTAAACATGTGATGAGTGAATAAATGCGTACATGAAAGATAATCTTGTACAAAATGAGAAGTGAGACCAGGTAAGTTCTAACATCCAAGACTCTGGGATGAAGAGGGAGCCTCGAGGGACAGAGAGGCTCCCGAGGGTCAAGATTCTGCCCCTCACTGTCTGCGTGACCTTCCATTTCTACCAGCTTTGGTGGATGCAGAAAATCCAGTTCAAGTCCTTTTTCTGTTACTTACTAGCTGTGCATCCACTGGAATCTGCCTGACCTCTGTATGCTTAAACTTCCTTGTCTGAAAAATGGGCATAGTAACACCTAAATCATGGATGGTTGTGAAGCTAAATGAGGCAATGTGGGAAAGTTCCTATAAGCTAGCTACAACTACGAAAATGTATAATGAGAAGTGGGATGACATGATCTGAAAGACCCCCTCCATCTCTTAAAGTCTGATATTTTCCCACCTCAAAGTCTCATCTACAGTGAAGCAGGTGTTGGAGATAGTGTGTCTTTATTCAGTTCATCATAACTTGTCTTTCAGACCTTATGCAAAGCCAAATATTCCTATAGCATCTTGAGCAACCCCAACCCGGGTGATTATGTGCTTTTGGAAGAGGTGGTGAAAGACACTGCCAACAGGAAGTCTTCTACCCCAAAGTCCTCCCAGCGTGTCCTTTTGGATCAGGAGTGTGTTTTTCAAGCTCAAAGCAGGTGGAAAGGTGCAGGAAAATTCATCCTTAAGCTAAAGGAACAAGTGCAGGTAAAGTGCAAGGTTATTCTTTTCTCTTCACAAATTATTTGATATTCATAACTACACTGTAATCAAATTCAGGAGCTAATGAAATCTAGGAGAAAGTTCCCGAGTCAAGGAAATTAGTCGGAAGAATGTTGTTTGGCTGTTTTCACTGTGTGGAAAGAAATGTCTTCCCCTCTGAGCTTACGCAGTCCTGAGAGGGGAGTCCTTCAGCCCTGCTTTCCAAAGCTCTACTTACTGGAGAGGGAACAAGAAAGGGCTTTTTCTCATACAGTGTCATGTGATTGGGGACCCTGGCTTTAACCTAATACCAATGGAAGATTCTCGTTTTCCACAGGCATCCCGAGAAGACAAAAGAAAAGGCATCTCTTTTGCAAGCGAACTCAAGAAGCTCACCAAGTCGACTAAACAGCCCCGAGGACTCACGTCGTCTTCTCAGGTCTTGGCCTCAGAAAATGTCCAAAACAAGGAGGAGAAACCTGTGGGCAGCATGTCCTCCAGTGACACGATAGACTATCGACAGTGAGCAAGGGTAGCACGTTTTACCCAGGTATTCTGAGTCATTGCACTGTTCTGAAACGGGGGGTCAACTTACACTACTTTGTAAGACACAGTCTGTACACTGTCGTTTGTCTTTTCCAAGAGGATGTCCCTGAGGCAGGTAGGAATGGTACCCTACAGGAAGAGGGCTCTGAAGATACACATCACTTCAGCACTGATAACTTTAGATCTCCTTATTTTGTAGATAACTAAAGGCCCCAAGAGGACAACAAACTTGCCCAAACTACAACAGCCTTATTTCATCAGACACAGAACTGTCTTAATTACTGGTAACTCATATGAACATTCTTGAAGGGCGGCTATGGGCCATTCAGCTTTTATTCCTTTGGATTTCTAGTTTGATGTTCTTCTAATTTAGGTCTGATTTACTCTCAACAACCTCAACTTCTTCTGCCTCAATTAAAAAATTAAAATCTGGCATCCAGGATGTAATGATTAAAAAGAAAGCAAAATGACATAACAGCCTGCAGTAAATCATGCCTTTGGTTGCCAGCTTACTGCTTGGTATTCACATACAGAGTAAATTTCATTCTATCTTAAAACAGACTATTTATATGGAACCTGAATTTAAAAAAAGAAAAAGCATGTGAGGAAACCAAACATAGACTTCTTCTTTTCACTTAGTTTCTTAATGAACCCAAGGGATTATTAACGCCCATTTTTCACCTGTTCCATCATAGTTCTAAGATTTAAAATTCTCAAGAGACCAACTGCACAGTGAAGGCATTGTTGCTTATACTACAGAGCTGCCTCATCTGTCTTCATCACAATCAGATATTTGTAGAAGCTCATAATTAAAGAATTTATTAATATCTCTTGACAGGGCCAAATTTGACTTATAACAGCCCAAAAGAAGGCTGATACATTGAGCCAGTGTTTAAGGAGCAACTCCTAAAACAATCGGTGCCCCGTATGCACTTACAAAGAAAGCTCTTTCAAAACAGACGAGGCCAAATACAGGAAACTGCCTCCTCCAGAACTTCTGCACATCCCATTACCCCGAGTCAGGGCTTTTTAGGTTCTGTACGCAAAGACGCATCAGGAAGAAATCTCGGCTCTGTGGCAGCAATCCACATCACACAGCATCAGATAATAGTGAATATGCAGAGAATAGTGAAGCCCTGGGCTGTTCCAGACTCTGAGAAGGCTCAACACCCATTTTCTGTTGCGGTACCTCCGGTATCCCATTTTTAAAGTTCAGACTCACTTCCTTTCCTGCCACAGTGTCACCGAGACAGGCAGTGTCTCCGAAAGCCCAGTGAGCTTTAGGACTAAGTACCATGCTCAGCCTCTCCAACTTCTGGAAAATGACTCACAGTGGTAGTGGGTGTGTGAGCACACAATAAAGACAGGGATCAAAATTTCAAATATTGTTTTCCATATCAAGAACTTAGCATCAAATAAATCATAGGTGTGATAATGTTATGCACACCTATTATAACCTCCGTAATGACAGAGTGAAATTACACTCTGCACATAAAGAGCCCTCGGTGTGCCAGAAGATTAGTAAGTACGTAAGAATACAACTCCACTAGAAATTTGACTTTAAAATAATGTGCTTGCTATAATGAGCATTACTAGTTGCTTATATTTTAGGAGAGTAGGGAGGGTGGTGGTGATTTAGACAATTGCCTTTGGACTCAATTTTCCTATAGTAAGCAGATATTCAGAATCAGTCAATTGACCTCACATCTTTTGCTAAACTTGGGGAAGCTTCTCTTTAAAAGTAGCCATTGAGGAAACTCCCTGGTGGTCCAGTGGCTAAGACTCCGCAATCCCAATACAGGGGGCCCAGGTTCGATACCTGGTCAGGGAACTAGATCCCGCACGCCCCAACTAAGAAATGAATGCCGCAACTAAAAGATCCCACATACTGCAACTGAAGATCCTGCACACGGCAACGAAGATCCCTGTGCTGCAACTAAGACCCAGTGCAGCCAAATAAATAAATAGATAAATAAATAAATATTTTTTAATTTAAAAATAAATAAAATAAAAATAGCCATTGATATAATAATAGTAATAGCCATTGGTGCATCTATGGGAATATAGATCCCATGTTATTAATTTTACAAATGGTGTTTCGAAGAAAGAGCATTTGTGAAAAAAGAAGGGCCTTTCTGTATGTATATGCTCGTAAGAAAACAAGTTTAATATTTTTATTGCTGAGTGATATATTTCATGTTATTTGTTCTGAAATAGTCACCTCTAAAGTTTCAAGTTACCTCCTAATAATAATCTAAGAATTTCTAAACAAATAATTATTTAACTTACCCAAGTAGTTGACAGAAGTCCACCTTTTTTTTTTTTTTTTTTTAAAGCTGAACAGTTTAATTATGGTTTAAAAAAAAAAAAATCTTTCTAAAGAATGTGATGTTCCAGGGCAGAAATAGCCTAATGTTCCACCTCCCAGGAACATCATGTTCTACCACTGTGAGTTTATAGGAAATAGTGTCTCCCCCAAACCCAGTCACCAGAGCTTGGGTTTCTGTTGGTTGAACAACCTTAAACCTTGCTACACTATGAACGTTTCTGCTCCTTAACTTTAAAGAGACTAACAAGCCTATGTATTCAACTTTACAGGTGAAGATCTTTGGGCAAGAAGTTATAAAGTCAAGAATGAACATGATGGAAACAAATATAACTTCCTTATTTTCATTAGACTTAAACTGGAAATTGATGATTTCTGAACTTGCGATATGAGGTCCACACTGAGGTCAAGCAAAATGGCACAGGGCTACTAACCAGTTTCCTGATGAAGCAAAGAAGCCCAGCAGATGCCATTTTACACGTGTCAACAGTTGGAAAAACCATTGCTAACCTTGCAATAAGGGTCAACAAACTTTGTAAAGGGCTAGACAGTAAATATTTTAGGCCTTATGGGCCATATGGTCTCCACTGCAATGACTCAACTCAGCTGTAGTGCAAAAGCAGCCATAGACAATACGTACGTGAATGAATGTGGCTGTGATCCAAGAAAACTATATAAAGACACCGAAATTGTAATTTCATATAATTTTCCCATGTAATAAATATTCCTCTTTTGATTTTTAAAAATCATTTAAAAATGTAAAAACTATTCTTAGTTCAAGAGTCACACGAAACCAGGTGGCAGGCTGGATTTGGCCCAAGGGGCATAGTTTGCTGACCTGACTTAGAAAACTGGGAACAAGATGCACAGAGGTATGAAAACAAGCAGGCTAGTTTAGTCATACATTTTATGGCTGAGAATTGGAAGATTTTGGGCATTGCAAGTGTAAATATGTCCTATAAGATTCATTAAAAAGTAATTCAATTTAGTTTCTATATTGTGTACCATTGTGAATTCTGTAGTACTTCTTTTTAGCTACAGAATGATGTTGGGTTTTTTTACGTTTATTGCTTATATATTCACAGACTTTTGGTTTCCATAAAATGAATTTAGAATAACGTATAATATCTACTGAGTTGTGACATCTTAACAAGAAACTTAACCATGTTTTTAAAGCAAAAGTAGATTGAGTTGGTGTTTATTTATTTTACTAGGTTTGTACTGACATTGTACCTATATATTTATTATACATAGCTTTCTTGATATTGCTTGCAGATTAGAAGCATTAGTGGTTCTATCTCACTATTTGAAAACAAATCTCCTAAAAAGAAAATGTATGCTCTGACTATCTGAAATAGGCCAGAATTCATGTAACTTGCCATTTAATGTAAATTATTTTAAAAACCTTGCTGTATAAAACTATCATGTACGTGTAAAGGATTCTTCTTATTCTTGGCATGAAGCAAATTATGATTTTTAAAATGAAAGGTGTTCCTCTAAGTAAAATCCAAATTTTATCTTTCTATTGACATTAAAATTTAAGACGTTTTTCTTCAAATTATAAAACACACTAAAAATCCTAACCTTTGCTTTGAGAAGTTTTTCACCATAAAAAATGAATAAAACAATCCCCAAGTTCTTTGCATACGCTAACAGAAGTGTTAAAAACACACAGCCCAGCTTTCATGTTATTGGAAGTTCTGACTGAGTCAAAGCTTTAATGCTAGAAGAACTACTGTTTGCTTGTCAACAGAATTCAGGCTATTCCAGTTTGATGCCGTTTGTACAGTGCTACAGGTTTCTTTTTAAATCAAATAATCAGTCTACAACAAACGTACAATGCTGCCTCATTTTTAAAAATATTCCAGAAACCGTAATCAAGTTTCTCTAAACTAAGAGGCATTTTTTCCTCTGGCTGGGCTTACTGTGTCATAAAAATTGGGTTACTGGTCTAACTGGCAAGAGTCAAGATGAAAACTGTGCAGAGTAGCGAGATGGAAAGCAAGACTGGTCTCACTAGGTTTATCACTTGGCCTTGACTCTAAGCCCTGCAGCACCCCACCCCATGGCCCTTAGCACAAAATCTGAAACTTACCTCGAGACTGAAAGGGAGACTAGGTTTTAGCAAATGAGTGAACCCAACCTCCGGCCTATGTTGCAGCCCAACTTGGTGGTTCATTTTGAGGTAAAAGGACATACTCTACTGTATTTGAGTCTTGGGGACTTTAGGGGGGACTACTCTACTATTATAGCTAACCAGCACAACCTGGTGTTTGCCAAAAGTAGGAAATTTTGATTTAGAGCTTCTCTGAATTATATATTACTATAGCAAATGAAAGAAATTATCCTATTTAGAATGCATCTAAAATAGTCACCCACACTATACCCATTACTACTTCATACTTTCCATACCATTAAAAATTTGGGTAGCGACCTTTCATCAGTAAAGTCGATATGGAAAAGAATCTAAATATATACAAGCTGGCTGAAACCCCCACCAAGTGGGAGAAATGAAGGGTATGGTGCCCACAAGCACGCAGACCCCAGACCGGTCGGAACCAGAAGGTTGATGGTGCCGACTCCCACTTACCTCACCATCAGCCAATCAGAATGTCCATGAGCTGATGGCGTCCTCCTTGAACCATTACTATAAAACTCCTCACTAACCCCTCCAGGTCGGGACACGCAGTTTTGAGGGCATTAGCCCCCTGTGGCCCCCTTTGCCCGGCAAAGCAATAAGCTGTTCTTTTCTACTTCACCCAATAAACGAACAAATATGCAAGCTGTATTTATGACAAGATTTTGAAAAAACATATTTTAAAATGCTTCACTAAAAACAGAAAGGAGCATGAGTTCTGTTGGGTGGTGCCACTGGCAAGAAAAGATGAATAAGAATAAGATGTGTGAGGCTGGAAAAACAGATCAACTTCCTCTCAGTCACCTCCTCTGTAATTGTTTCACAAAGATTATATAAGGGTGTGAAGGAGTTGAGAATAAGTTTGAGGATAAATCTGCAGGAAGTAACAACATTATTTGGGAAGAAAGTGCCTTCTTAAAGGAACGCCTCTTTTCGTGTCATCCTTACCAAGTTATTTATAAATTCTCCAGCTGGGGAGAAATATGGAGTCTAGACGCAACAAAAGTGAGTCAAAAGTCAAATTTACTTTCACAGAAAGGTCTCCCATCTTGATGGCTCTGGAGACACTGGAGGCTCATTAAATGAAAGCGGGCCTCGCCTATGGCTCCGTATGTACTTTTTTTTTAAAACACATCTTCCCCTTCCTCTGTTCTCTTTCTAGTATCTCTGTAGACCTCTCCTCTTCTGCCAGACACCCGCAGGCCTTGCTTAATTCTGAAAAGTAATCAGAGCTTGCATACTGGCCTGGTAAAACTGAATTAACTAAAACACGAAGCTCCACAACTCTGCTCCCATGCCAGTAAGGAGGATTTTCCTGGCTGGTGTCTGACCTTGAACTTGGCATAGTGAGAGGCAGCCTACAGGGAAAGAGCTCTCTAGTGGGCTGCCTCGAACACTTTTAGTTGCTTCTCTTAAATTAGCAGCAAGGCAAGAAGAGGAGAATACCTGGACCCTCCAAAAAGTTGTTAGAAAAAGAGACTGCCTCTTACACAAAGCCCAAACTTGGGTCAACATGATACAGTACATTGTTAACAATTTATATGTTCTCTGCCATTTCTTCCTATCAGCTTCCTAAATGCAGTCCTTGCATGAGGGCTAAGGATTCTGACAGGAATACCTGAATGTTTTTGAAATACTGAATCTCCATGATTACCAAGCTGTTCGTACACATCTCTTAGATCCAAAACATACTATGCTCAAGTCTGCCATCCAGCAGGCCTCTGAAACCTTCCCTATTTCAGATGATACAGGTCTCTGAACTTTGAAACAACTCACTCTGACACTGAATTGGGTAATGTTGCGTTCAAAAAAATGTGTGAATGATCTGACTCAACATGCAAGGGCATGCAAGACTGAGGCTACGTCTTATGCCTGTTATTACCCGACTTCACTTTTAAGTGCCTAGCACAGTGCTAAGCACATAGTAGGTGCTCAATATTTATCTAGTTAAAAAAATAGATATTAAGGCTGTAGTTTATTATAGCCTCAGGGTGTGTGTGTATGTTATTATTAATGACTATAATATTTAGTTCTGAAAATGAAACTCATCAGTACAAGGCCACAGAAGTTAGTACACAAATATGTTTCATCCTCAAATTCATATAGGATATTCAAATACAAGATGTATAATTTTATGGTCCCATTGTGATTCTCTATATGTGTAACAAGAAGGTTAAAAGCATAATACAAGTGTGAAATAGTTGATGAATTTTTATTTTAAAATTGGTTTTTCATTTAAACTATAGTTTTTGCTGCCAACGTTAAATATAAATGTATTTGTATATGTTTGGAAAATAAATGATTTGTGACATGTACTGGTCACTTGTGCTCCAATGGGGAAAGACCCCTTGGTCATCTAAACAAATATTCATAACATTCCTGGACTTTAATATCTAAAAAGTGCATTAAAAGCAAGTATTTATATAATGAACCATATATTTCTCACCATTAAATAATCAAGCCTAAAAAAATTGATCTTAAAAACACTTTTTAAAACCACATATAATATGCTAAAAGATTAACATGTGCTATTTAGCTGATATGCCCCACTTTGCTGCCATGATAAAGGAACTTTCTATTTTCATTTACGTCATGAGAAAAAAAAGAACTTTAAGCACTACCCTAGGCCAAAATATTTGGCTTCTACAGCTTTGAAGAAATAGATCTATTTAGTTGGACTGCTGTGCATTTTTTTAAATGCTCACAAGAATAGGAAGCAGAAAAAAGCAGCTGTTTTATTCAGCTATTCGCAGTAGAGGATATTTGCAACCTGGTCATTAAAACACTTATTTCATAAGCCATTCCTAGAATATGGCAATAGCTGTCACATAAAATACTGCTTTTTAATTATATTCATAAGAATAGGCATTTCATCTGTTAAAAAAAAAAAGGGGGAGAAAAAAAAAAGCCCCTCGCTCGGTACCCTTTATCCTTAAAACAGAATGGTAAAGAAAGTCTCAGACTTAATTTTTTCCACCATCACCCTCCAGAGCATGTCAGAAAATGCGACGAACTTCGAAGAGACTAGAATCACATTCAAACTTTCTTTGAAAGTAGCCATGATGAGCACTCACTCTTTTTCACAAATGCCAAATTAGGTTACTTCTTGAAGCATATCGTCCAGTAGGAGCCAAAGAACCTGGTATCCAATTGGAAGCTATTTTTTCTTTTCTTAAAACTTTTCATAAAAATATATACACTCAAACTTAGAATGTTTCTCACTTCCATCATGGTGGTACAATAAAAAAAAACATTTATTTCGTTATAAAAAGTATTTGGTTATAAAGAGTAACTGAATGGTAGAAAGCAATCTCATGGTCTTGATTCTCCTGTGCATATTTTCAGAATTGGGGCAGAACCCTGTGCCACACAAAGGATAATTCTTCCTCCTCAAGAGAAGGTCCTAAATTAACAATATATCTTTATGTGCATCTGCACAAACACACAAATATACAACAAAGTCCCCTGACTTTCATTCTTCTACTACCGTAGTGATGTTTCCAAATATTTGGTGAAATCCAGAGGCAACTGAGTAGCAACTTCACTACAATGTCTTTTGATTAGTTGACTTAACTCTTCACTTAAAAATGAATCCCCTTGTAAAACTTTATCCTGAAAAAATATTAAAAGTATGAGTTAAAAGTTTGCTTACGCCATAAGCAAAAGCCAAGCCTGAGCAAAGTTAAAAATGGCAACAGCTGACACCAAACTAACACATGAAACATAACGACAGGTGCTGGGTCAGGTCTTGGACATATCAGCCATATCCTACATTGAATGAAACAGTCTCCTGACTGACTCTATAGAATTCCAACCCCAGAAATCTATCCTACCATCAACTCCTAACACGAAACAAGCAAGTTGAAATCAGGTATTAAGAGACATATTAATTTAGTTATTTCATCCTTTAAAAAAAATAATGAAAAGTATCACATACCTTCCTTTTGGAATTTGAAGATTCAACAGGAGGATTGAATGTCATTGCTGCCATGCTATAAGCCTCAAAAAGTTCTGCAGCAGATCTATAATCACAAATATAAGAAAAGTAAAGACACCACCATACCTGTGTAACTTGAGAATATTTAGATTGTACCCAGAGAATTAGATTGTACCCAGAGAAAACAATTAGATTGTACTCATTATTCTAAACCTATATATAACATAATCCTGCTTTCGTTTTTGTTTCCTTTTTCTCATTAAAATCTTCTTTGTCCCAGTTTTATTTTCTTCCAGTTTTATTCAGATATAACTGACATACAGCACTGTGTAAGTTTAAAATGTACAGCATGATCTGACTTGCATACATCATGAAATGAATTACCACAATAAGTTTAGTGAACCTCCATCATCTCATATAGATACAAAATCAGTGAAATAGAAAAAAAATTTTTCCTCCTGATGAGAACTCAAGATTTATTCACTTAACTTTCATACGTAACATACAATAGTGTTAATTATATTTATCATGTTGTACATTACATCCCTAGTAATTATTTATCCTATAATTGGAGGTTTGTACTTTCTGACTGCCTTCATCCAATTCCGCCTTCTGGTAGCCACAAATCTGATCTCTTTTTCTATGAGTTTGTTTGTTTTTGAAGTAAAATTGACCTACAACTCTGTTAGTTCCTGTTACACAACATAGTGATTTGATATTTCTATACATTTCAAAATGTTCACCACGATAAGTCTACTTACCACTTGTCATCATACAAAGATATTACATAATTATTGACTATATTCCCCACACTGTACATTTCATACCTGTGACATTTATTTTGCAACTGCAAGTCTGTACCTCTTAATCTGCCTCACCTATTTCTCTCCTCCTCCTAACCCCCTCCCCTCTGGCACCACCTGTTTGTTCTCTGTATTTATGACTCTGTTTCTGTTTTGTTTGTTCATTTGTTTTGTTTTTTAGAGTAAAATCATACAGTATTTGTCTTTCTCTGACTTATTTCACTTAGCATAATTCTCTCTAGGTCCATCCATGTTGTTGCAAATGGCAAGCTTTAATTCTTTTTTTCATGGCTGAGTAATATTCCATTGTGTGTATATATACCTCATCTTCTTTACCCATTCATCTATTGGTGGGCATTTAGGTTGCTTCCATATCTTGGCTACTGTAAATAATGCGGCAATGAACATAAGAAGAATGCATATATCTTTTCTAATTATTGTTTTTGTTTTCTTTGGAAACCAACAAAACACACTTATATAAATCCTAAATCCCCATGTTATGACATCATTATCCAACTAAATCCACCTCAGAGAGGTCTGGTATACATTTAGAAATATAGGTCTGGACAAAAAGAAGGCTGAGCAAAAGCCCTCAAGCTCAATATGATCAAATCCCAACTCAATCAGTTATGTGAACGATACGCAACTAAGTGTAAGTTAGTCATGAGAGCATAAGGCATGGAGTCATCTTCCACGGATTTCAATCAGCTCAACCCTTCAGTTGTTTGCCTGGATTGAAAGCAAGGAGAGGCCAATCAGGACAGAATAAATGTCTATATCCATGCATGTAAATGAATCCTTAATGATTTGAGATTGGTTCACATTCTCCAAAGGAGATCGGCAAGGGATGCAATCAGGCTCACATCCCAAGCTCCACTCCCCAGGGGAAGCCCATCAAGAGTCTCCCTTCTCAAGCCTTTGGGATAAATCCATTCATCTTCCTCCAGAAAAGGAAACCTCTGGCATAAATGAGGCAAATGGTGAAGGTCTCTGACAAAAACATACCAGAAAAGGATTGTGAAGAAGTGACAAAGAATCATTTTCTCCTTTTCCTTTTGAAAAACAAAGCTGGGGTACAGGTGGGAAGTATGAGGGATGAAAGAAGTAAATGGCCATTTTACTATTTAATAAGAGCAAAGGTTATCGCTATCCTACCCAGAAGGAAAAGGGTTTACAGGAAATTACAATTTATGTCTCATTTAGAGAGGGATACAGCTGACTACTGCCTTGTAAAAATATAGACCTGTTTCGTCAAACCTCTCAGTATTTCAAGAGAAGCTGGAAATGATTTTTAGGCGAATTCTTCCAATATTTAAAAGATACCAACCAATTAGATTCTTGTTCAAACTCTGAAGAGGCCAGAAAATCTTGCCTACAGGTCACTTGTCTGTGATCTCTGATTTAAAGAAACCAGTGGGCTTGCAAAGAAGGGGAAAAATCTGCAACAAAATATTAATTCTGAGTGATGGGAATATTACAAGGGTGTCATACCATTTTCTCTTCTTTTCTGTATAACTGAAGTATTTCCTAGTTGATTTTGTGGGGGAAAAAATGATAATTACTACTGTTTCAACTTCTCTGTACGAATTTTTTTCAGATCAAAAAGTTGTGGGAAAAAAAAACTTCTTTTAGAAGGACGCTTTTCCCCATTTGGAAGCATGTAAGGTGAATGCTGGAAGTGCCAGTCCAAACTCTCACAGGTCAGGGGCACTGAACAGAGATGGCTATGAGGGCCAAGGAGAGAAACTGCTCCCTTCTGGGTGGCAGTGTTCAAAGCACTTCTTTTCTCTCCCTCCTCACTTCTCCCTTTCTTGTCCTAGCAGAACCATTTGGAGGGGGAAAAAAAAAAAGGTTCTGTGGCTGGACTCATGGACCTTCACATAAAGCAAATATGGCATCATCTTATTAAATGTTGAACCTAAGTAATGAGCACATGGGGATTCACTATTCTTTCTACTCACCTGTATGTGTGAAACTTTTTATGACCAAAAAAAAAAAGGTTAAGTAATTACTCAAAACAAACTAACAAAATCACAGTCAGCAATGTTTTCTCTTTGGAATAATTCAGGAATATGAAGTGGACCAAGTCCAGATAACCAACCAGCACTTTACATTTTGAAATCTATTACTTTGTAAAACAGACTTCTCATAGTCAAAACAGCTATCAACTGAAATTTGCAGTTCTATAATAAGGCAATGCTAAATACTACCTTCGGCTCAACTCTGGTTTGAGTGCTTCTGAGCCTTCGGAAGGGGCTCCAGCGATGAGGTGAGCTGCAAATCTCTGCACTATGGGATGGTAATGTCGCTGAAGGGGAAACAGGACAACCATATTTTGCACGGGTCAATATTTTATAAGACACTAGCTACACTTTAATAAACATTAATTTTTTTTAAAAACCACATATGCATATGTAATTCATCAGAACCACATACCTACAGAAAAAAAACAGTATCTTTGCTCACAAGATTCCAACACAAATCTGTTTGATGACCTAGTTACCAGTGAAGTAGCTTAGTCTTGCTTTTACAGTATGAAAAGAAAAATCAAAAGGCAATTTCTCTTTCAGAGTGAAAGAAGTTAGTTTACAACAGGTTTCCTGAAACATATTTCCACTATTAATGCTGCTGTCCGCACTGTAGGATCACAACATAGGTGAAACCCTCTTGAAACTGGCGGGCCGCAGGCCTCTGGAAGTCCCCCGGAATAAGACCCAATACAAATGTGCCTGATAACATATCTTCTATTCTGAAGAGTGTCAGGGAATGACTTCAAGAAATCTCACCCCACAATCCTGAAATCATTTTCTGCTTCCTTAGAAAACGCATCTCAACATCTTAATAGTAAGAGCAAAGTGAAATGTAGAGTATTTAGACAGGAATTCTAGGAAAGGCAGTCCCAGAACAAAATATGTTAAGTTCTCTGGCAATTATAACTACTTGGGGGTAAAACTGAAAAAGCCCTCACAAAAAGGGGAGGGGGGCTCTTACCCTCAGCGCATGCAATTCCCAAAGAGCAGTGTTCTGAGCGTTGCAGTACTCAGGTTCATCCAGCTCAGGAAGGAAAACTCCACTACCCTGAGATTCATTGTCAAGCAACAGATCTGTTTTGGGGAAAGTCTGCAAAAATGTCACATAAAAAGAGGGATTAATTAAAGTAATATTATTAATTTTAAGAACGTTATTGGATTCTGTACTTTTACATAATTTGATTTTACAGTTACATAAGAGCTATAAGCATATGCACTTTATACCTAGTCTTAATTTTTGCAATTTAAGTCTATTCCACAAGAGAACAAAAGAATATTAGCTTGCTTTGAAAAGAATTAATTTTATCTTGCAAAAGAAAACAGATATTCTTTCACTCAGCAACCCCACTTTTAGGAATCTTTCCTATAGAAATAATTACATTAGATACACTTATAAGAATATTCACTATAGCATCATTTATAATAGCAAAAAAGGAAACAACTTACATCCATCAAAAGAAAAATGCAAAGTGTAAAAGCCAGACTGCCTAAATTTAAATCCCATCTCTGCCACTTACTAGCAGTGTCACTTTAGGCAAGTTTCTTAGTCTCTCTGGACCTCAGTTTTCCCCATCTATAAAATGGGAACAATAATAGTAGCTACTTCACAGAGTTGTTATGAAAATTAAGTGAGTTAATTTTTGTAAAGCACTGTAACAGTGGAATTCACATAGTAAGAACTATGTAAGTATTTGTTAAACCAATAGTCATTAAAGAGACCAAGTAGCTGTATCTGTACTGACACAAAATGTGTTCATCACCATTAAGTGTTAAAAAAGAGTTGTAGAACAATATTGTATATCATAATCCCCTCTCCATTAAAAAAGAAAAAAGTTTTGTTGTTTGTGTGTGTTTAGTGTACACATTTATAAATGAATTTTTTTAAGTCTTCTGGAAGGATACCCACCAAATCGTAAAAATGGAGTGTCAGTAGGGGTGGAATGCTTTCCTTTTGTAATTTCATGTACTTCTTTTATCACCTTATCTTGTTACAAGTGTGAATTATTTTTATAATTAAAAAAATAATGTAAATGCGGGAAAAAAACATGCATCAAACAAAACACCGTTGTTGCACTGTAAGAACTTAGCTCTATTCGTTTGCATCACTACTTACATGCATTAATATTCTGTTAGTTGCTAAAATGCCAATGCTTGAATTTGGAAGCACATGAAGAGCAAGGGTACAAAGGCGCTTGATGAAGGCAAGGGCCCGCTGCTGAGAAACTTGCTTTCTGCGCTTAGTCAGCATGACGTCAAGGCACTGGAGGACGATCTCAACACCTTCATTCGTAGCACCTAAAACAGCAGATATACCCTTTGGGGCTGTTCTCATTACTTTTTCATCATGCAACTTCACTGAACTTTGGAAAAATCCAAGAGGAGCCTATCGCACCTGTCCCACATCATTTCACTAACCGATGAAGCAGTGCCAGACTGCTCACACGGCGATGTGAGCTGCACTGCATCTCCAGTCAATTCCAAAAGTTCTCTCACTCCAAGTCTCACTTAAGGTTAAATACAGATGTGTGGCACTGGCAGGCCAGCATTTTATATACCTGCTCCTATTTCTCAATTTTCACTGACTGTAATTCCAGTCACAAAATATTCTTAGAAGGTAAAGATTTATTAAAGACATTATCTAAACATACATACCTGCATGTAACTTGAACAGTGTTTTGTAAAGATGTGTATAGAATTTCATTGGATCAATATTCAGAACATCACCTTTGAAATGAGAACAAAAATTAGGTATGTTAAAGCCTCCAAAGGCAAAGTAAACGAAACTTGATCAAGAAAATATCTTACCTTGCCCAGAAAGAACATGAAAAGCAGTCTGGACACAGTGAAGACTTTCTTGATAGCTTAGGTCCTTAAAATGAAGAGGAAAAAAAAAAAAGGATATTAAGAATAATTACAATTTATATCTTAAAAAGTAATTCATTAGTAGAGTTACTTACACCAGACTCAATGAGAGAATGTAGAACTACTAATAAATCATCAAAAAACTCCACATTTATAAGGTGAGCAAACCTAGAATCAAACAAAACTTAGTTAAAAGGTAACCTAAAAACAGATATAAAGCAGTTAAAAATTAAACCTGACTTTAAAACCATATTTTTAATATTACTTATTTTAAAATGTTAGCTATGATGGAGATGATGGTGATTATCGATACTTTTCATTAATTCAGACTGGCCTCTTGGACAATTCATCCACGACTGGACACTATACTCGGCAGGAATATATGAAGCACTAAACAAACTAAATATATTTCAAAAATACTCCTAACCAGAGAAAGAAGTTGCTAAGAGCAAACAAGTTCTCTGAATCAAGTTGACCAGGTGTCCAACAATGTTCTAAGTCACAAAGGAGTCAGCAGTTACAGCTTCTAGGAAAATGGGGCAGGAAGAGGGAAAAGAGGAAAGATTTTGCTATTAATTAGAAAATGGACCCTATGAAAGCTTTAAAAAGAAAAGAAAAAATGTTGGAGCTAGTGTCTAGTTCAGGCTCAGCAATTAATTACCTATATAATCCTAGGTAAGAGCTGACAGTTCTGGCCTTCTATTTCTAAAAATAACTGAGATCACTCAATAGAGTTAAAGAGAAAGAATCATGTGAGCTACTAAATGTCAGAGGACTCTGTACACTATAAAATATCAGGCACCGAAGTAGTTAAAGTCAGGATATATCTTCAATATTAGTGCAAGAGCCTTTGACACTGTAAATCTTAGAAGAAGGAAGGACCTCAGAGGTCATATGTTCCCTGTGTATTGGTACAACCTTTTTGGGAAGTAATATGGCAATATTTATCAAAATTTAAAATGATCATACTCTTTGACCTAGCAATATGTGCACACAAGTACATTGAAGATATTTCCAGTGTAGCACTGGGGACTGACCAAATAAAGTATTAAATATCCATGACACAGAGTATTATGAACTTAAAAAAAAAAGTGGGTCTATATGTGCTAACATGGAAGGATACCCAGAATAACTGTTTATCCAAAAAAAAGAGGAAGTTACAGAACAGTATACATTTTTTTTAAATTTATTTTTGTTTTTATTTATTTACTTATTTATTTTTGGCTGCATTGGGTCTTCATTGCTGGGTGCGGGCTCTGTCTAGTTGTGGTGAGCGGGGGCTACTCCTCGTTGTGGTGCACGGGCTTCTCACGGCGGTGTCTTCTCTTGCTGCGGAGCACAGGCTCTAGGCGTGCATGCTTCAGTAGTTGCAGCTTGCAGGCTCAGTAGTTGTGGCTCGCAGGCTCTAGAACACAGGCTCAGTAGTTGTGGTGGACAGGCTTAGTTGCTCCGTGGCATGTGGGATCTTCCCGGACCAGGGATCAAACCCGTGTTCCCTGTGTTGGCAGGCGGATACTTAACCACAGCGCCACCAGGGAAGTCCCCAGAACAGTATACATTTGTGTGAAAGATTCAATTTGTATGAAAGAAGGCAGGTGGGCAGATTTACATACTGATATAGGAAGGAAGGGAACTTGTGATCTTTTAATTCTAATTTAATCTATTTAATTTAAATAATTGCATTATTTGAATTTTTTAAATGAGCATGTATTATTAAAAATTTGTTTAAATAAAGAAATTGGTCATTGGGACTTCCCTGGTGGCGCAGTGGTTGAGAATCCACCTGCCAATGCAGGGGACACGGGTTTGATCCCTGGTCCGGGAAGATCCCACATGCCGAGAAGCAACTAAGCCCATGCACCACAAGTACTGAGCCTGCGCTTTAGAGCACGTAAGCCACAACTACTGAAGCCCACGCGCCTAGAGCCCATGTTTCGCAACAAGAGAAGCCACCACAGTGAGAAGCCCGTGCACAGCAACAAAGAGTAGCCCCCACTCGCCACAACTATAGAAAGCTCACACGCAGCAACAAAGGCCCAACAGACAAAAACAAAAAAAAAAAGAAATTGGTCATTGAAAAAACAAACAACAGGTCCTACCTAAGGTAAGAATAATCCCTTCTCTTTGAACCTCTGACCAACCTCTCTTTCAATGACAAGGACCACACTATCTTATAAGGCAAAGCATCTCATCACCAAATAGCTGCAGTCATTAGAAAGTAATTTCTTCCATATTGAACCGAATTTGCCTTTTCTCTATCTTCCAGACATTAGTCCTATTTCTAAAGCTGTGCTGTCCAACGTAACCACTGGCCATTAGGGATTTGAAATGTGGCTAGTCCAAACTGAGATGATGTGCTATAATGTAAAATATATACCACTTTTCGAAGATACATTATGAAAAAAGGCATGCCAAATATCTCACTAATGTTTTATCTCATTAATGTTTTGACATTAATGTATGTCAAAATAATATTTTAGATAAAATGAGTTCAACAAAATATATTTAAGTTAATTTCATCTGTTTCTTTTTCCTTTTCAATGTGGTTAACAGAAAACTTTAAATTTCTTATGTAGTTCACACGATGTTTCTATTGGATAGCACTGTTCTACAGGACAATACCTCAAATAATTGTAGAAAACTATCCTGACAACCATTATTCTGGCTCACATGCCCCAGTAAGTTCATTAGTGTTGACAGAATACAAAAAGACCTATCTTAAGAGGACCAGATTATGCAAGACTAAAAACTGACTACAGAACAGAAGGAAACCAGAACTGAGGGATGAACCCTAGGGACAGCGAGAACTAACTAATAAGTAGGAGGAAAGAGTTAGTGAAGGAGATTTTTAAAATAAAAGGTTTGAGACGAGAAAACCAAAAAAGTGCAGTGCTATGAACAGTTTCAAGGAAAAGCTGGTGACAAATAAAAAAGGAATGAGAACTAAGAAGGACACCGGGTCATCATTAGTGTACCCTGTTTAAAATTCATGGTTACCTCGGTCTTATTTATTTAGAAAGAATCTAAAAGGCTTCAACCTACACCGCCCTTACTTGGCAAGACCTTCCAGAACTGCTGGCAGGAGAGGTGACCTCTGGGCCTTCTTCAGTATTCTGAAGTAGGTCACAAACACGATATTCAGAGTCTCCGTGTGCTGCAGAACAGACAAAATGACTTCAGTATAACCTAGTATACTTTCTCCCGAGTTACCACAACTACAGCTTTCAAAACTCAACCTTTTCTGTGCTTTACCATCACTCCCCACTATTCAATCCTAAGAGCTTCAACAAAGCAGAATGAAGATACACATCCTGTGATTTCCTAAAACTAGCATCATCGATCACATTATCATTTCTTACACATCATGTATCTAAGCCTCATGAAATAAACCAAAGTCATACAACCACAAGTTGAAGCAATCAATCTCTAGTTGAAATCATTTAACAAAACATTTTAAAAGCATGAGAAAACGTGAAACTGCCTACCAGTTTAAGTTTTTTCTCAGAACTCTCCGAAGCTTCTGCCTCCCGAAGCTCTCTCTCTAGTTTCTCTTCTGCTTTCTTCCACTGAAAATAGATTACAAAAAAAAAAAAAAAGAGTATACCACTGAATGAAAAAGCTAGCTTCAGAGAGGCATTATGTCAATATTATGAAACACACACAATAATACCACAGACTGTCTACAGATACAAATATAAGCAAAAATTTTAAAAATGTGTAAGAAGCACCCATAAACCAAATTTATGACAGTGGCTGCCTCCTAGGAGGAAGGGAGAAGAATGGGACTGGAGAAGGGACAAAGGGACTCCAACTCTATCACCAATGGTTTCTTTCTTTTCAAGAAAGAAACTGAAGTATATTAATATTTGCTCAATCAGAATGGTAAATACATGGGATATATTATACTACTCTCTGTAGTTTTCTGTAATTTAAATTAAATTTTTTCAAAAAAAAAAAAAAAAAAAGAAAGGAAGGAAGGACATGCTGAGCCCAGAAATAATTCTTATTGTTAAATCATCTATAATGTGGAAACCAGTCATCAACAATGCTTCCCAAACTCATTTACATACAATGCATAAAACCGGATACTATACAGAAATTCAACAGAAAACCAATTTTTTTCCACTCCCTTATGCTGTTAGAGCAGCAAACAATGGTTGCTAAGCTGCCTGAGACACTGGGGACCGACTGAGGAATGGCGTTTCCTTCCCTCCCATGAAGTTGTTAAAAGAGCTGCTTATCGGGTCTGTGTTTCCCCACTGTAGCCACATACATGCCGTTCCTAACAGGCACATCCAGCTTCTATCAAGATAGCATGGGATAAATAATCTAAATATTTACCTTCATTTGTTAACAATCATTAAGTCTATTTTGATATTTCTGTCTTGTTTTCAAAAGTTATTAGACACATTCAAAGATGGATATCCCTGGAAATTATTTTTTCCTTTTTTTTTTTTTTAAGTATTTATTTATTTATTTAGTTAGTTATTTATGGCTGTGTTGGGTCTTCGTTTCTGTGCGAGGGCTTTCTCTAGTTGTGGCAAGCGGGGGCCACTCTTCATCGCGGTGCGCGGGCCTCTCACTATCGCGGCCTCTCTTGTTGCGGAGCACAGGCTCCAGATGCGCAGGCTCAGTAATTGTGGCTCACGGGCCTAGTTGCTCCGTGGCATGTGGGATCCTCCCAGACCAGGGCTCGAACCCGTGTCCCCTGCATTGGCAGGCGGATTCTCAACCACTGCGCCACCAGGGAAGCCCTTTTCCTTTGTTTTTATAACCCATTTGATAACCCTAATAAACTGTTTAGATATGTTTTGAGAAGTGATCATAATAATGGTGGTGGTGGTAACTAATGTGTATAAAGTGTGCCCAGCGCTGCACACTCTAAGTGCTTTTCCTATGTCATTACATTTAAACTGCACAATCACCTTGCAAAGTAGGTGCTATTATTAGCTCCATTTCTCAGAATATTAAAAAAATGTTTCCAAAGTCTCATAGTAAACAAACAAAAGCCTGGAATTTCAACCTAGTTTTCAAATACAAACCAACAGAGAAAGGAGATTCGACTAAAACCTACTTTGTTGCCAACTTCACATGAATGTATCCTTTCTGTTAAGGAAGGAATCTGTGTTATCACGATGAATCTAAGAGGATCTCAAAAGCCAGCATGGGGACTTCCCTGGTGGTCCAGTGGTTAAGACTCCATGCTTCCAACACAAGGGGCGCGGGTTAGATCCCTGGTCAGGGAACTTAGAACCCACATGCCGAGTGGTGCGGTGTGGCCAAAAGAAAAAAAAAGCCAGCAGGGCAAGAAAACCTTTTCATCTACTGCTCTCTTTGCTAATGAACTGTCTGTTTAAGTTGATTTAACGAAACATTTCTTTGCAATAACTGGGGAAAATAAAATTCTCTAAATATCAGATTTTAAAATATTTATATTTATGACTTAACTATGATTTTTACCTGTGCCTATGATTTTAATCTAAAATCAATTAAAACAAAAAAGGAAATCAATCAAACCTTTCTCTGCATTCTTGATAGAGTTCTTCTCTTTTCCTTGAAAGTCATGAACTTTTTTTGTTTATTAATATCCTCTGTATCTTTTTTCACTTCTACTTCTTTGATCCTTAGGCACAAGAATGTTCTTAGCATCTATTATTGAAGAAAACACAAATACACAGCTTAATATTTATATTGCCCTCAAATACTTTAAACAGAATAAGCATTCAACAGTGTTATTCCTTCCTTCATGCCAAAAAAAACCCAAAAAAACAAAAAACTTTGAAACATCTTTTATCACATTTTACACAAAGTTCTATTATCTTTTTGTTAAACGTATTCGGTAATTTTTGTCTATGAAAGGACACTAGTATTTGGCTAAATACACATAATATTACTTTGCAGTGAAATAAGAACAAGGAAGAGAGAACACTACCTGGCACTGGTAGATAGGATTACAAAGAGTAGACAGGTCAGAAAAAGGTTTGGACCAGTACGGGAGAAGAGGATATTTATTAGACATTTCTAAACCAGCTTTAAATTCCCAAACCAGATTCAGTTTTGCAGTTAACAGTTCTAATCTTGTTTTCCCAACAAAAAAAATAACATGAAGACTAGTGTTATTAAGACCACTTATTTTTCTTCAGGCCAATGAGTCTCCAACTTTAGCAAACATCACAATCACCTGGAGGGCTTGTTAAAGCACAAAAAGCTAGACCCCATCCCCAGAGCTTCTGATTCAGCAGGTCTGCAGTGGGGCCCCAGAATTTGTATTTCTTATCACCAGCTGATGCTGGTCCAGGGACCACATGTACTATTGCCTTAAGCCATTCAAAAAAGTTCAGAAACTAATTTAGAAACTGATGTATTGTGTGCTACAGCAACCATCCAAACACAAAGACAAAAGGGGTTTAAAATCCTACGTTTTCTGGGGAAGAAACCACTCTACTGACCTGCAGTCACAGCATTATTCTTGGAGGAAAAAAGAACTACAGGTTTGTATTCTTTTGAGGTTCCAATATGTACATTTGGAAGAAAACTGAGAACTTCATTTAAAGCATGTAATGAAAACAAGGAAGAACTAAAAGCATAAACAATGAACCTGAAGTCACTCTAGGTCTCAGAAAGATTTGAGTATTCTGTAGGTATTCTATGTGCTCATAAAATATCACCCACAAATGAAAAATAACTCCAAGTCAAAGAATGCGGCACATGGTCAACTAATCTTTGGTAAGGGAACCAAGAATACACAATAGGGAAAGAACAGTCTCTTCAATAAATGGTGTTAGGAAAATTGGATATCCACATACAGAAGAATGAAACTGGACCCTTATCTTACCAGTCATAAACATTAATTCAAAATGGATTAAAGACTTAAATGTAAGACCTGAAACCATAAAACTCCTAGAAGAGAAAACATAGAGGCAAAGCTCCTTGACATTGGTCTGAGCATTAATTTTCTAGATATGACACCAAAAGCACAGACAACAAAAGCAAAAACAAACACGTGAGACTACATTAAACTAAAAACCTCCACACGCAAAGGAAACCAGCGACAAGATGCAAAGGCAACCTATGGAATGGCAGAAAATATCTGCAAATCATGTATCTGATAAGGGGTAATATCAAAAATACTGAGGAACTCAAAACAACTCACAGCAAAATACAAATAACCTGACTTGAAAAAGAACAAAGGACCTAAAAACACATTTTTTCCAAAGAAGACAAACAACAAATGACCAACAGGTAAATGAAAAGATGCTCAACAGCACGAATCATCATGGACATGCAAATCATAACCACAGTGAGATACCACCTCACACCTATTAGAATGGCTATTATGAAAAAGACAAGAAATAACAAGTGTTAATGAGGCTGTGAAGAAAAGGGAACCCTTGTACACTGTTGGTGGGAATGTAAACTGACACAGCCGTTATGGAACAGTATGGAGGCTCCTCAAAAAATTAAAAATACAATTATCATATGATCCAGCAATCCCCCTTCTGGGTATATATCCAAAGGAAATTAAATCAGTATCTCAAAGAGATATCTGCATTCCCATGTTCACTGCAGCACTGTTCACAAAAGCCAAGATATGGAACCAATCTACGTGCCTGCCGGAATAAAGCAAATGTGGGATATACATACAATGGAATGTTATTCAGCCTTAAAAAGAGGGTCCTGTCATCTTTGATAACATGGATGAACGTGCAGGACATCATGCTAAGTGAAATGAGCCAGACACAGAAAGATCAATACTGTATGATCTCAGAAAGTCGCACCCACAGAACCAGAGAGTAGAATGGTGCTTGCCAGGGGATGGAGGAAATGAGGAAATCCTGGCCAAAGGATACAAGCTTTCAGTTATAAGGTGAATAAGTTCTGGGTAATAATACTGTATCATAGACCTGAAATTTGCTAAGAGAGTAGATCTTAAGTATTCTCACCACAAAAAAAAGGTAACTATGAGAGGTGATGGATGTGTCAATTAACTTGATTGCAGTAATCATTTCACAGTATATACATATATTAAATCACCACATTGTACCCCTTAAAAAAAATCACATTACTGTACAAAGTATATAGACACCAAGCAAACAAACAAATACCAAGAAAGTAAAGAAAGCAGTTTATATTCTAGCATCATTAAAATGAAAGTGTTTCCCTATGGCCAATTTCATGTTCAAGCCTTATTCCCTGATTACTCTAAAATTCTGAGTAATACTTAAGCCCAATATTTATAATTTTAGCAGTTCAACTAAAGTTATCAGCTACAAGGGATGAAAAGAATTTGACGGCAAAGGAAGAAGACTTCAAAATTAGGAAATAAAACAGTAAAAAAAAAATCAGCTTAACAATCAAAACTATATGACTAAAACTTAATGAAAATATCTAAGACCCAAATGAAGAAAACTATAAAACTTCACTTAAGCACATAAAAGAAAATGGCAAGATACTTGATATTCTTGAATATAAAAAAAATCAATTCTGTAAAATAAGTAATTAAAATGCAAAACTTCTATAAAGCAAAAAGACAACAGCACAAAATTAAAGGACAGAGCAACAAATAAATATTTGCAACTTATATTTGCAAGAGACTTAATATCCTTACTATGTAACTTAAGCTCAACAAACACACAGAGCTTTTGTTTCTTTTGTTCACTACTTTATCTCCAGGACCTAGAACAGTGCCTAGTACATGGCTCATATTTATTCAAATATAGGCACATTTTAAAAATTATTACATGTCTTTAAGAAAGTCAAATACCTGAGGAGAAAAACTGGCAAACAATACAAACAGGCAAAAAATTCAAATGACTAATAAATGTATGAAACGAAGTAAAACCTCACTAATAAAAATGTGTAAACAAAATAATATACATTAATTTATGTAATTTTTTACCTACCAGACTAACAAAGATTAAAGAGTAAAAATATTCAACACTGGGTAGGTTGTGGGGAAACGACACTCCTATCACTAACAGGAACACAAGTGATCAAATGTTTTTGGAGGACAATTTGGCATGAGCTCTCAAATATTTAAATGTGTATACTGTTGGATCCAGTATCCACACTTTAGAAATTTAACTCACAGAATACTCATACAAGTGTGAAAAAATAACGTGGCCAAAACATTCTTTTCTATGCTGACTGTAACAGCAAAAATCTAGAAACAACTCAGCCATCCATCAAGTAGGGACTATATATTATTCACATAACGGAATACTACAGCAGACGTTAAAAAGAATGGGATAGCCCTATACATTAGTCCACAATACATTAAGAGAAAACAGCTCCAGAATAGTCTCCAAAGTATAAACCCATTTTTTAATTTTAAAATACAAAGTATGTCTCTATCTGCATAGAAAAACATCTAGAAGGATACAAGCCAAACTGTTATGAGCAGTTACTTCTGGGGAGCACTTTCACTTATAAATTATACTTTACACATTTATAAAAAATAAATTCCTCATAACAACTGAAAATTAACTTCGTAATTTCAAAACAAACACAATACAAAGTGAGAAAAAAAAGGCTTACCTCTGGCCTAACTTCATAATTTCTGCCTTTCACAAAACCAGAAATCACTTTAATTACACCCAGTGATGCTTGGCCTAATTTATCTTGTTTAAAGAGTTTCTTTACTGCTTCACAACACATTTCAGATATCTGAAAAATAAAATGTTACACTAAACCAGTGTTTCTCAGCCTCAGCAGTATTGACATTTGGGGCCAGATAATTCGTTGTTGTGGGGCCCTGTCCTGTGCATTGGAGGATGTTTAGAAGCCTCCCTGACCTTTATCCACCAGAAGCCAGCAGCAACAATCCTCCACCACCATAGTCGTGACAATCAAAATGTGTGCAGACAGCCTGAAGAAGAGGGCAAAACCACCTCCTATTCAGAACCACTTCACCAAGCTTACGTTCAAACAATTTTCTTGAAGAGACAGTATTTAACAAAGGACCCCATTTTAGCAATAAATAATAGCGCCAAAAGAATTTTGAGAGAGAGAAAAAAAAATAATCACATCGTCTATGATTTTCTGTTAAGGACAACAGCAACAAAAGCAACCCACCAATTTTGACATGTCATTCATGAGAGGGACAACCAGTACAATGATGTTGTTGTGGAAGTTGAAATGAGGCAGGGCCACCAGCAGCTCACACAGGCTCTTCACAGCCACCTCTGCCAGTCCCTTGTAGGCCTTTAAGGAAACCACATTACTTTTCTTCAGCTTCCTTTGCTTCCAATCTAATCAAGAGATAACTGTAGTTACTTTACTCATCGGCTAAAATTTCAATTAGTTTGTTTTACAGTAATAAGCAGTAATATGAAAATTCAACATACCATGTGACTTCTTAAATATGAGCTGTCTACACTTAGACACAAGTACAGATGTTACCATTAAAATCTGCCTACCATCATCCTTGTCTACACTTAGACACAAGTACAGATGTTACCATTAACTTTGCCTACCATCATCCTTGTCTACACTTAGACACAAGTACAGATGTTACCATTAAATTTGCCTACCATCATCCTTGTCTACACTTAGACACAAGTACAGATGTTACCATTAAATTTGCCTACCATCATCCTTGTCTACACTTAGACACACGTACAGATGTTACCATTAAATTTGCCTACCATCATCCACCCTCTGACTAACCACAATTACAAGAATCTTGGCTTTCCATAGGCATCATTTCCCCTGGCTTCTTGCTGATGCTCACTGTAGTATCTTTACCCAGGAGGTCCAAAAAAAGTTTAATTTCTCCTTCAAAATAATTGATGATTCACAGTACCTCTTTTCTAGAAACTTCTACATACATATTCTGTTACTGTAACACAGTATCTTGAATATGAGAATATGAAAATACGCTGATTTTTTTCTAGATAGGTTCAAGACCTCCTCCTACATCATACACAACCAGAGATGAGAAAGACAATATAGAAGACAGTGCCTTTGCTTCATTTTATTTTATTTTATTATTTATTTTGTTTTTTTGGCTGTGCCGTGCAGCATGCGGGATCTTAGTTCCCCAACCAGGGATAAAACCCGTGTCCCCTGCAGTGGAAGCGTGGAGTCCTAACCACTGGACAGCCAGGGAATTCCCTAGTGCCTTTGTTTTAAACTTGCTTCTCATATATGTGATTTTTCCTCAGACTGTATTCACCATAAGTAAGAATGATACCTTCTATTTACTTAAAACTGACAAGACTTTATAATGGATGGGTGAATGGATACACAAAATGTAGTGTATACATACAATGGGATATTATTCAGCCTTAAAAAGGGAAGATAATATTGACACATGCTACAGCCAGATGAATCTTGAAGACATTATAATAGATAGACAGACAGACAGGTAGATAAATAGGTAAATAAATAAATGCTAGTATGTAGGTTCCAGTCGGGATGCCAGAGCACAGAAGCAATACCCATGCCACCCACCCCACCTCCATGTCGTTACTTGGCCGACAGATTAAGTAGCTCTGTTGCAGCTGAGCTAGCAGCTGGGTGATCCTTAGACCCAGAACTGAGTAAAGGAGCCCAACTGAGTCAGGTGAAAGCACCTCGCCTTGGCAATGAAATCTCTTCCCCATTCATGCCTGAATGTCTCCCATGTCCTTCCTCTTCTGAACGAAGAGAAAGAGAACAGGGTTTGATAGAAGAGTTTATCATCCCGATAATGTTAAGTCCATTTTCAAGGCACTCATTACAACCAGTTCACATTATCTTTCTCCCCTGACTACCCCCTTCAAATAAAAACCAGTAGAATATATAGGTAAGTGCTACTCTCTCACTTCATCCCAGCCTACCCTTCCCCCTCCCCTTGTCCTCAAGTCCATTCTCTATGTCTGTGCCTTTATTCCTGTCCTGCCCCTAAGTTCATCTACCAAATGTAAAATAGATAGCTAGTGGGAAGCAGCTGCATGGCACAGGGAGATCAGCTCGGTCCTTTGCGACCACCTAGAGGGGTGGGATAAGGAGGGTGGGAGGGAGACACAAGAGGGAGGGGATATGGGGGTATATGTATGCATATAGCTGATTCACTTTATTATACAGCAGAAACTAACACAACACTGTAAAGCAATTATACTCCAATAAAGATGTTAAAAAAAAAAACCTCAAAAAAAAAACACAGTAGAATAAATTCCAGCCATTGGTGAATTCAAGAAACATACAACTACTTACTAGGTAAAGAACTGCATCAACGATAATACTAATACTGATAGCTGATAAAGCACAGTGCCTAGTATAGGCACTGTAATTCTACTTTATATCTATAAATTAATTCACTACTCACAACAATCCTATGAGGTAAAGTACTATCCTTATTCCCATTTTATAGACAGGAAAAACTGAGGCACAGAGAGATTAAGTCCTTTGCCCACCACCTAGGTATTAAGAGGTGAACCAGAATTTGAACCCAGAAAGTCTGACTCTATAGACTCTGCTCCTGACCATACACTATATGACTCTCAACACACAGGACAGAATATAGAATTCACATTCCTGATCAAAGCTAAGTGTGTTACATACTTTTAAGATATTTTTAATATACCTTTAACCACTTGCTCCAGATTTTCCAAGTAAAATTTATATTGGCTAACCAGGCCTTCTTCAAATTCTCTTAACTTTTGGGTTTCTTTGCGGATCTAAAAGGACCAAAAAAGATGATTTTCTTAAATCAAAATACTGAAATCCATTTTTAAATTAGCACAAAATACGAGTGTCCCCACTATTTCTCCCATCTCTAGGTATGCAAAATTTTCAGCTTATTTTGTGTAGTAATTATACCCAGCATTACTATTTACAATAGCCAGGACATGGAAGCAACCTAAGTGTCCATCAACAGATGAATGGATAAAGAAGATGTGGCACATATATACAATGGAATACTATTCAGACATAAAAAGAAACAAAATTGAGTTATTTGTAGTGAGGTGGATGGACTCAGAGTCTGTCATACAGAGTGAAGTAAGTCAGAAAGAGAAAAACAAATACCGTATGCTAACACATATATATGGAATCTAAAAAAAAAATGGTTCTGATGAACCTAGGGACAGGACAGGAATAAAGATGCAGATGTAGAGAATGGACTTGAGGACACAGGGAGGGAGAAGGGTAAGCTGGGATGAAGTGAGAGAGTAGCACTGACATATACACACTACCAAATGTAAAATAGATAGCTAGTGGAAAGCAGCTGCATAGCACAGGGAGGTCAGCTCAGTGCTTTGTGACCACCTAGAGGGGTGGGATAGGGATGGTGGGAGGAAGACACAAAAGGGAGGAGATATAGGGATATATGTATGCATATAGCTGATTCATTCTGTTATACAGCAGAAACTAACACAACATTGTAAAGCAATTATACTCCAATAAAGATGTTAAAAAAAAAAATTATATCCAGCATTACCTTGGTAGATTTTTCTGCCTCTGTTAGGGGTCGTATTTTATAAGAAGGAGTAATGTCTTTAAATAACTCCATCAGAGAAACTATCACCAACTTTCGAACAGTAACAGCCACGTCAGGATCCTGTTCCATCAGCATGGAACGTAATTCTTTCAATTTTTTAATCTGTTAAAGAAATAACTCATACGGCTAGAGAAATGGCAAGACAATTATAAACAAAAGACAACAGCCTCACATCTGGCACAATAAGTGGAATTCACACAATGGCTCACAGTCTAGTCCAGCCACACACAACTACAGACGCTGCTCACATTTACAAAAGATATATCACTAAAGCTATAAGTTCATCATATTTTTGTTAAATAAGCAGTTAGAAAAAATATACTTTAAAAAGTATAAATTTATTAATCTACCTATTTTTAGAAATTCTTTTTTTATTGGGTTTTCTTTTTATTTATGATGCTACTTTTTTAACTGAAGTATAGTTGATTTACAATGCTTCAGTTGTACAGCAAAGTGATTGTTTTATATATATATATATAAAAACATATATTCTTTTTCAGATTCTTTTTCATTATAGGTTATTACAAGATATTGACATAGTTCCCTGTGCTATACAGGTCCGTGTTGTTTATCTACTTTATATACAGTAATCTATATCTGTTAATCCCAAATTCCTAATTTATCTCTCCCCTGCCCCTTTCCCCTTTGGTAACCATAAGTTTGTTTTCTATGACTGAGTCTACTTCTATTTTTAAAATAAGGTCAATTTGTATCATTTTTTAAGATTCCACACATAAATGATGTCATATATTTGTCTTTCTCTGTCTGACTTACTTCACTTAGTCTGATAATCTCTAGGTCCATCCATGTTGCTGCAAATGGCACTGGGTTTTCCTAAAACATGTGTGTCCTATTTCCCTAAAAACACTTTTTGAAATATATTAAAATGTTACATACATCAATCAAGTATATTAATCACCTATACATGAACTAATCAGGAATTAAATATAATGTATCCACATTAACTTTAGTTTCAACAAGACTCATATAAAGATCATTTGCATTATGTGATGAAGAAGTGAAAAACTGATTTCAACAAATGTGCTTGACTGGATGAACTACCACTGCCTGCTGGAGTGCTTTGCTATCTTGAGAATGCGCTGGTTGGTCAAAAATGTTTGCCATATAGTGGTGAGAGGACAAATATGCCACCACCTATTTGCAACCCTAACTTGTATGAAATAAGCATGAGGATCCAGAGTTAGAAGACCTGGGTTCCAATCTAGTAGCTGTTAAAATATGAAACAACTTGAATTTGTAAGCCTTAATTTTTCAACTGTAAAATGAGATCAATAGCTCTTGTCTCTATGGTTTTATACTGATTATATGAGATCATACTGGTGAGAAATATTCCAAATTCCCCTCCCCAGTTCTGCTCCAGACCTTTCCCCTCACTTTATTAGAAAAGGACAAGTACTACAGCAAAGCATACCATATGAATTTTTTTTCTATAAATGTAAATAATCTATTTTATCATTCAATAAACAAATACTCATCACAGTAGGATGCTGGGGACACCAAGCTAAAAAGAATAATAGTACCCCTTAAATGACTTCATGTATATTTTATCATTTAATCCTCACAACAGTTTTAAAATAGGTACCATCTGGATTTCCCTGGCAGTCCAGTGGTTAAGACTCCACACTTGCACTGCAGGGGCACAGGTTCGATCCCTGGTCAGGGAATTAAGATCCCACATGCTGCGCAGCACAGCCAAAAAAAAAAAAAAAGTACCATCCTCTTTTTAGAGATGAAGAAAATGAGCTTGGGTAAAACGACTTTCCCAAAGTCTAACAGATAGTACTTAAAAGAGCCAAGATTGAACCTCAGGTTTTTTGAGCCCACATGTTATAACTATCACCACCTTTACCCCCATGCCCATGGCTCACTGATAATTCATTGTAACTCTTCAGTCTACTTCATTTAAACCAGATAGACTTTTTCCAGACTACCCTGGTGGCGCAGTGGTTAAGAATCCGCCTGCCAATGCAGGGGACAAGGGTTCGAGCCCTGGTCTGGGAAGATCCCACATGCCACGGAGCTACTGAGCCCACGTGCCTCAACTACTGAAGCCCGCACGCCTAGAGCCCGTGCTCTGCAACAAGAGAAGCCACCGTAATGAGAAGCCTGCACACCGCAATGAAGAGTAGTCCCCACTCGCTGCAGCTAGAGAAAGTCCATGCACATCAACAAAGACCCAACGCAGCCAAAAATAAATAAATAAGTAAATAAATTAAAAAAAAATTTTTTTTCCACTTACAAGTATTCCTGAACTAATCTCATTGGCTTTTGTGTAACACCTTCCTTAATAACACTATAGATCAGTCAAGCAATTTGCAAGTTGGTTCCTCCTCCCTAGTACTGTTAATTTTTACACTTAACCACTTTTAGAGTTACAACATTAAGTCCAATATCTTCATTCAGAGATGAAGAAAGTAAGACTCAGAATGTTTAAGTAACTTTTCTAAGACTACAGATTTGGATTAGGCTAAGGTCCTGTGTACTCTTATTCTAACTCGGTTACTACATTTTGTTAATGATCTTCCTTTCTGTGTGTGCATATAGCTAACAAGAGAATATTAAAAGATTAGACTGTTACACCATATAATATGAAAAGCCTAAGGAAATTAATTATACTTACATTACTTTCTGGATCTGATAATATGGCAGATGCCAAGGCTGCGATACACATTTTCTTCTCCTGTAGTTTCTTCTTCCTCTCAATTAAATGTTCTTCTAATGTCAGCTCTTCAATGGGTTCTTCAATGATCTCTGAAACAGATTAGGTTTCCCCTCTTAAACATGTCTTTATTTACAAGTATCCAAGAACCTTAATTAATAAAATAATTTTCTTGTAGTAACAAATAATCAGGACTTCCCTGGTGGTGCAGTGGTTAAGAACCCGCCTGCCAATGGAGGGGACACGGGTTCGAGCCCTGATCCAGGAAGATCCCACGTGCTGCAGAGCAACTAAGTCCATGCGCCACAACTACTGAGCCTGTGCTCTAGAGCCCACGAGCCACAACTACTGAGCCCGCGCGCCTAGAGCCTGTGCTCCGCAACAAGAGAAGCCACCACGATGAGAAGCCCATGCACCGCAATGAAAAGTAGCCCCCGCTCCCTGCAACTAGAAAAAGCCCGCACACAGCAACGAAGACCCGTAGCAGCCAAAAATAATAAATAAAATAAATAAATTTATAAAAAACAAATAATCATGATAGCTAACTTTTATCAAGCACTTGCTATGGGCCAAGATTACTACATATCACCCTCTAAACAATCACATGAGACAAGTACTATCATTAGCCCAATTCTGTAGATAAACTGTGGCAAAGAGAAAGTAACTTGCCTAAGCTCATATCCCTGGCAGAAATGGGATTCAAACCCAGGCAGTCTGACTTCAGAGTTCACATTTTTAACTACTGTGCTAATAAACCCACAATAATTCATACTAATTAAGGGAAAGAGCAATCTCATTTAGTTTTTTAAAAAGTACATGCTCCTTTGTTTTCAACTCTATACAGTCCTTTGAGCTACACAAAATACATCCACCTTAAGAAATTCACAGGGAATTAGATTTAATAAACACACAAGCATAATCTGTAATGAGCTGATGAAGGATGCCTAAAAACAGTTAACAGTTGACCTGTAATCTCATTTACACTAATATGCTTTGCTAAGAGAAAGTAAAATTTAACTGGCTTGTTCTATCACAAATTCCAAACCAATATAGTTTCAACCAATAAAATACGTTCTTTCAGTTTAACTTTGATTAGAACTGTTCTAGCTATTAGAACCCACATTTAGTTATGTAAAGCAGACATACATAAAGTATAATTGCTCTAAGAAAGAACCAAAATAATTTTGTACCACAGAATCATTTTTATAATTTAAGCTAAAAAGTGAATAGCTATTTGTAGTCAGGTCCTTCATTTACAATTAAAAAGAATTCAAAACAGTAACAATTTATAAGATTCTTCATGCATACCTAGACATCACAAACATAACTGAATAAAATTTTCCATAATAAAAGCAACAAAGAATCAAATTACAGGGCTTCCCTGGTGGTGCAGTGGTTGAGAATCCACCTGCCAATGCAGGGGACACATGTTTGAGTCCTGGTCCAGGAAGATCCCACATGCCGCAGAGCAACTAAGTCCGTGCGCCTCAGCTACTGAGCCTGCACTCTAGAGCCCACGAGCCACAACTACTGAGCCCACATGCCACAACTACTGAAGCCTGCGCGCCTAGAGCCCATGCTCCACAACGAGAGAAGCCACTGCAATGAGAAGCCCGCGCACAACGAAGAGTAGCCCCTGCTCGCCGCAACTAGAGAAAACCTGTGTGCAGCAACGAAGACCCAACGCAGCCAAAAATAAATAAATAAATAAATGTATTTTTTTTTTTAAAGACTCAAATTACACAAGGTAAGACTTTCAAAATGTGGGAAAATGTTCAAAATGACCTTGAAATGACCAGTACTCCAAAATGCACATTCCAGATTTTATGTAAAATTAATGCACTATTAAGTAAAAAAATGTAATTCTCAATTAACAATTTAGTAACTAGAAAGATGCATCCCATTACCTTCTTCAGGTTCCATCTCTTCTTGATCCTCTTCATCTTGGTTACTGTCAATAACTATATGGAAAATATGCATATTAAAAATGTGATAATATACATAAGTGGTAAAACCACAAGGAAAACCAGGGAAGTGACTACCTTAAAACTCAGGAAAATAGTTACTTTTGTCAGGAGGGAGCAATTAGTGATTTAGGGAAGTATAGGGAAGTTTCTGGGTGCTGGCAGTACTTCTTTCTTGCCCGGATGGTAGTTTTATGGGTGTGTTTTTGGTGATATACCACGTAACTTCACATCTTTGATTTCTAGACTTTTGTGTGTGTTTTATTTCACAAAAAATACATGTAAGGAAAAAAAGGCTAAAAAAGGATGACTAATATGCTCTAATTTTAGAAACAACAGAATGAAATACTCTGAAAAGAATCACCTTAACCTTGTGGCTTCAGCTGTACTCATAGTACAATGGGCACCTGAGATAATCATCTGTATTTCCGGCCAAAATCATCAAGTTTGCTCTATGACTAACTGTAGCTATCCCCTTTTGTAATACGGGTAAAAGTCAAAATAAAATAAATTTTGAATGAAAAAATTTTGAACGTGATTATTAGTAAGGAACTAAAATTTTAACTAATACATGGGCTGATCACCTGGTTTCTCTCTGGTCTGTGGGATTATACCACTTTTATCTTTAATAGGAAGTAAGTGAATCAGTTCCTTCTCTGGTGCAGTTTGCAGAGTTCTTGGTAGTTTTTCATATTTATCTATAACATGCTCATGCTTCCGCTTCCTGGCGTGAACAGGCTCACTGCAGGAAAAAAAAATTTAGTTTTAATATATTAAAAAAATAACCTAGAGACCTATCATTTTAAAAGCACAGAAAAATAAACCACTAACCAAACCTTTAATAGGCATATAGATATTAGCATCTAGACCAGGCATTTGTATAGTAAATGAATAAATGAACTGTATAGCCAACCATAAAGACTCAAACTATGGCTACACTTAGTTTTCCCTTTAGAGGCAAAATAAAGGTGAAAGTTACAGCAGATTTTTCTTTGAAGAATATTCCACAGAGCCAAGGGTGACATCATGCTATTTTACTTTCCCCAAAACTGTCACAACATAGCATGGACTTTGGACTTAGAAGTATCTAAGTTTAAATTTCAGATCCACTACTTATGACAATGGGAAAGCATTAGTCTCCTCTCTGTAAAAGGGAATAATATGTACCTAATAGGGTAACAAGGACTGAGACATGGGTAACACGGCCATAAAGAACTCGGGACTGCTCTGCCTCAAATAGAGAACAGCATACTTCACCCATTCACTCCACTTCACTATTCAGACTCAAAAGAAATAAAGATATACACTAAATAAGATCAGCTTGTTTTATTTATGAACTAACCTTATTTAGGAAATAGACTGAATAGGGTTTACTCTTTGTAAACACTGTGTTCAGAGATGAGCAGCATCTTGCACTAACCACCTAAGTAAAATTCAGAACCAAGTTTTTAGCACTGAAAGGATGCGAATGACTATAATCTAAATGAAGTATTACCTAGAAGAAAGATCTCTCGTTAGAAAAGATGCTCTTTGCCCTAAATCCTTCATTAACTGTAAGTCATCTTCATCCATCATATCTAAAGGAAGGGCTTCCTCCTCTTCTTCCTCTTCCCTCTCAATCCTTTTACCTGTTCCAACAACAACAAAAAATCAGAAACAAGTATTAGGAATGTAGAACGCTGCATTTCTGTGTCTATGATAGGAAAAGCGTGTGCTTTACTAACACCTTAGCCCAATGTTTCTAAACGGGAACACTACTGACACGCTGGGCAGGACAATTCTTTGTTGTACTTGGGTGTCCTGGGCTAGGCCAGCATCTCTGACCCCTGAAATCTAAATGCCAGGAGCATTCTTAGGTCACTGTAACAACCAAAAAATAAATGTGTCCACACATTCTGCGATGTCCTTCAGAGCATCTGAGAGCCAATCAATGACTTAGCCCCTTAGTCTGTCTGATCTCCAAAGACTTTCACTTCCCTCCACTTCAGCCACCCCCTCCAAGGGCCACATCCCAAACCTTGGTGCTGACTCCACTCTCTGACCAGAACCTTTTGTCTTTCTAGCTCTCATTCAGTTACTTCCACTACTACACTTCTTGACCAAATATACAGACATTCAATTAATCCTTTGGCCACTCTACTTTCTATCTACCAATGTGTTCTATCTTTACTTCGTCACTTAGATTGCATGGTTATCACTTCAAACACCGCCTTATCAATATCCTCAATTACTTTCTCTTCAACATTTTAGGCACTCACGTCAAACAAAACTCCAACTACAGATCATTCTAATTTCCCTCTCTGTCCCTCGTTCTCTTTCTCTGTTTCTTTCTCTTTTTTTTTTTGTAGTAAAAAATGAATGTCCACTAAGTACCAAGCACTGTTCTAAGTGCTGAGGATCCAACCATGAACAAGACAATCTTAGCATCTTTCCTAATGGAACTTATAATTGTTCCTAACTCTACTAACTCTCCTAAGCATAGCTATGTAAACGTACAGGCTGCACAGATGAGCCTGCCAATGCTCAAAACTGACCAGCAATTAGTTTATTTCCCTGGTCAACTTTCTCTCTTCCCAAGAGTATCTTTTCAAATCTCCTACCTTTATCACACTTCTAACCCCATCACCTACCTCACTTCATAATCATCAGAGGACCTAGCTTCCTATGTCCCTAAGAAAAGCTATAAGCTAGAAACTCCTTCAGTTTCCCATGATGAATTCAACAGCATTTGCATCCACCTTTTCCTTTTTCCATCCCATAACATTGGAAGATACACCTCTCCTCCTGTGCTCTGGATCCCAAAAACTCTTGCCTTCTCTTGCCTTGTTGTACCATTAAAGCCCCCTCTCCCCTGCATCTTCAACCTCTCCAATCTATTAATTTCTTCATCTTACCATTTTAAGATGGTCATCTTCCAGCAAGCAACACATCAATATCTTGCCAAAATTTAAAATACATTTTAAACCAGTTAAATTTACATATAAGACAAAAATATGCAACTGCTAAAAAAAAAAAAAAAGGAGGAAGTGATGATAATTATATCATTTGCTGCATAGATCTTGTAGATCATATAGCTAGCATATGGCTCTACCTCATTCATTCATTCATTCATTCATTTATTTGGCTGCACTGGGTCTTAGTTGTGGCATGTGGGATCTTCATTGCGGCATGCGGGACCTTTAGTTGCGCATGTGGGCTCTTAGTTGCAGCATGTGGGATCTAGTTCCCCGCCCAAGGGTCGAACCCAGGCCCCCTGCATTGGGAGCACAGAGTCCCAACCGTTGGATCACCAGGGAAGTCCCCTCTACTTCAGTCTTAACAGCTGTATAGTACTGTGTACATTTATATCATTTATTACAACAATTCCTTGTTGATGGACATTTTGATTATCTTCAGTTTTTGATGGTGATCTTTCTTTTTTTTTTTTTTTTTACTATTATTAACAGCATTGCAATGAATGTGCTTGGGCATATATACTCTTGGAAATTTTTTTTCAAATAATCATAGGATGAATTCCTAGCAGTGGGATTGTTGGGTCAAAGGAAAGTCCATTTCTTTCTTTCTTTCTTTCTTTTTTTTTTTAATTCTTCCTGATAGTTCACATATGAGTCTATGAGTACATACTATTTTTTACTCAACTGGTGTAAGCCTATCTTACATGTGGTGATAACCTGTAATTTCATGTGGGTGAAAGCTCCACTACACACAACTTTTCTTCTTGTTTTTTAAAATAAAAATTTATTCTATAGACTACTTCATGTTAGAACATAAAGAGTTTCCTTCTTTCTTGAAACACACTTCTTTTGATTTCTAAGACACTGTACAATTCAAGTTTTCTTCCAAATTCTCTGGCTCCTCCTCAAACCACATTACAGGTTCCTCCACCCAGTTCTTAAATGCTGGGGTTCCTTAAAATTCTGTTCTAGGTTCTCTTATTTTCATGTTACACAGTCTCCATGGTGATTTTACCCAAGCCTAAGACTTTGATTACCATCTACATGCTGATAATCCCCAAAACTATTCTCTCTAACCCAGATCTTTCACTTGAACATTATACTCTTATACCCAACTGCCTGAGAGACTTCATTTAGATGCTCAACATATAAGAATGAAGAAATCTTTTGCTTCTATTTTTAAAATGTAATTACTAACACATCATGCTTTTTAAATTCTTCTGAAATTTAGATAGATCTTTAAAAACATCTAACTCAACCAATGCATTTTTTTTTTTTTATAGATGAAGTACCTGGAGATTAAGTGATGGACTAAGGCCACACTGCTAGTAAGCAACAAAATTAAAAGTTCAAGTTTTCTGACTTCCAGTCCCATGACCTTTTATACATCACAATAACGTGTTGCCAAGGGATCAAACTAAATAGGTCAGGACAAGAGAATGAGATGGGCATGGGAAGAATGAATAGTCAGATATAGCCAAATATGAATTCCCTGAAAATACGAGTAACCCTGTAGAAAAACTGGTCTAACTCAAAATGGTCATATTCCTTACTTGTTTTTTGAGTACTTGGGAGTTTTTGAACAGGTTTACAAAAGAATAACCCTGACAATTACAGCTCAATTTCACTCCAAGTTTCCAAGTGAAAAGAAAGCCAGAAGTTTAGAAAACTAAGTGAAACTTAGCAACACTGTGAAGAATGCACCAGAGAAAAGCAATGTTCTTACCTTAACTAACTGCCAGTGAATGGCAAAGTGGCAGCACTGACATGCCCAACAATTATTTACATTGCTACTCTCAGTCTGTTTTCCCAAGTATGTATTGTATCTTCAGATCTGCTTTCTAGACAAACTGAAAGGAGAGGCTAGCTCTTTCTCACTGTGAATACTGTACTGAAATGTCTTCTCATACTAACTGTGATAAAGCATATAGGACTACGATCCTTACCTACTCTTAGGAAGACCTGAGAACAAGAAGAGTGATTACTAGAAAGCAAAGTTATTCCATGAAGAACATTTTAAAACAAATCAATGGAAACTGGAGCACATGAATGTTTTCACAATTACCTGGTCGTTTTTCCTTTGGGTCCTCCAATGGAATAGGTTTCTTAGACACAGCATCTTTTACAGCTTGCCTTAGTTTCCTCTGTTCTTTTCGGTACTTCTTGAGAGTGCTTTGTTGTTTAAATTGTTTGTTTTTTAGCTTGTTTTCAAGTTTGACTTTACTAGTTTTTAGCAACTTCCGAAAGCTTGGGACCTGTTTTTTATTTCTTCTCTAGAAAACAACAACAGAAGAAGCACTGCATACCCAGAAATTTAAATTATTTTTAAAATCAGGTTAAAGAGAATTGATTATAAAATTTCATTAGACCAATTCCACAATTTTAATGTCTCACAGCCATGGGTCTTGGATATAAGGGCTAAAACCACACTATGGCATTAATCCTACAGAATGGCACTAGATCATCAGTTATTCAACGGGAGGGTCTTCCTGTGACCAGAATCCACAGCTGTTCAAAGGAGTCTAAGACTCCAAAAAAGATGAAGAACCACCAAGCTAGTGGTAAACGGTTATTCAAGGCTAGCTTAACGCCTGTAGTTTGGCATACTAAGAGCAAAACGCTGGCTCTCTTTCGCAATAACTGACGTTTACATATCACTTTACTGTTTACAAAGTGCTCTAACATATTACCTCCAACAGCCTAGTTAAGTAGCGACAGCTGTTATCCTCATATTATTGGGGAAGCTACGGCTGAAAGAGTTTATGTGATTTGTCAAACACCCTTAAATTAAGGAAAGCAAAACTGAATTTGGGTATGTGGATTACAACTCTCTTGCTGGTGACTTCTCACTCAGAAATTACTCGCTTTTCTATCTCCTACCCTTTAGGAAGAAAAAAATGGACTTATCTCAGGTGCCACAACTCATAAGCTCATTGAAGGCAGGACCCTGCTTCTCATCTGTGAAATAACGGGTTCAGAAGATGGTCTTGTAGAACCCTTCAAATCTGACATCCTATGTATGAACTCAAGACTCCGTGCTAGTCTCAGTGCGGTCCCTTGAAGCCAAGCGCGCACAGCGGGCGATGAAAAAGGAGCCAGGTCTAAGAGCGGGGAAGCTGACAGCGCTTAGAGCCAGGAGGGACCCCCTAATCTAGGCCACCGCCCCCCATACAAGGGCCGCAGAAAGGCTACACCAGGGAGCGACTCTGTGAGCCAAAGGGGCCATAAGCCGCGGGGAGCGGGCTTCTAAGGACACTTACCACCTTCATCCTTAAATCTGCAGGGGAACCCAGGCCCGACAAATTCACCAGGGGCAGGGGTAATCCAGGAATCCCGAAGGTGAAACACACGTGCGAAACCAGCGACACTGCTCTAGCCGGAAGCTGCCCCTAGCCCCTTCCCACCTTCCGCCGCCGGAAATGGGGGCGGGACTTCCGTAGACAGGAGCGGGCACGCGCCCTTTCGCGGTGATGTTCTCGCGTCCCTGGGCCGGCGGCGTCCCGGCGTGCACGCGCATGAGCACGCACAGAACAGCGAATCGCCAAAGGTGAATGGTCCTCGGGTGGGGTTCACTTTACAGGGTCTCTGAATCTTTGACTCCTGCCCTGTTTCTTTGAAATTCTTCAGGAAATCGGGCATCTCCCCTCAGAACGAGAGGACTTGATTTTTTCAATCACCTGTCTGCATTTTGTACCTCTCCTCATGTTTAGCTTGTTGTAGGATGTAGCTCGTCTCATCTTTCTTTTATAGATGCTGAGTTTTGTAGTCAGTTTTCCTCCCGTAAAGTCGTGAGGACAGAGAAGAGCTTATTCCTTTCGTGTAGTACCCGCCCCTCGCCTGGCCCTCGACAAGCTTTCTGGGCGCGTTTGTGGAATGGCTAATGATTTCTTATGACCTTCTGCACTCAAAAGTCTATGATTCTTTTTTTTTTTAATTAAATTTTTTATTTTGAGACAATTGTAGATTTCTATGCAGTTATAAAATATAATAGAGATCCCATATATCCTTTAGCCAGTTTCTCCCAAAGGTAACATCTTGCAAAGCTGTGATATAACAACCAGGATATTGAAAAGTCCATGATTCCTAATGTTTTATTTTGAAACACTTTTTGCCTTAATTTCAACCACTGTCTGATTAAGAGTTATATCAGTGAGAGTCATCTGCATTTCAGTATCTTACAACTGTTACTTTTCTGTAAATTCTACTGTCTGCTTAGTAATTCCGCCAGTCATGAGTTTTAACAGGAAGATTTAGGCATTGCAAGAATAAGAGTATGTTTTTCAAAATGATTGTCTCTCAAAGGCTTTTTTTTCATGAATAAATTTTAAAATTCCACTTCAGATTTTTTTTTTAAGTCTGTGATTCTGAGCACATCCCTGACAGAGTCTGGCCTAGCAGTCCTGAGCCAGAAGGGAAAAGCCAGCAGAGGCTCCAAAGAATCTGAGCTCCCTAGTGGGTGTTGGTCTTATAGAGACTGAGAGGAAACCTGCCAATTTCTGGATCCCCCTTCAAAGATCAAGAATCCCATTCTATCCAGAACTCTTCTTACCCTCCCTTCCAACTTCCCCAATTTCCCCATTGCTTTGTCTTCTTTACACACACTCTCAGAAACAGCAGAGCCTGTCCCACTGGAATATTACTTCATCAAGCAAATTGAGAACATTATCCTGTGCTCTTCCCAAGTGTCTGAATTCCCTCCCAAACATAACAGCTTATCTGTGGTCACTCCCATCCTTTCAGCCTTCTGTCCAGTCTCTCCAAGGGTGAGGCATCCCCATTTCAGTTCAAAACCAACTTCTCCCAGCTTCATCCGACTCCATGTATCACTAATTATCCCTTTTCTCCTGTATTCTTTCTCTCCCTAATGGATGTTTCCCCTTGGCCAATAAATATACTGAAATCTCTTCCATCCTTAATTTTTTTCCTAATGACTCCATCTCCTTTTAATTGCTGTTTTATTTTCCTCCTTCCCTGTTTGTCTTTACTTAGAAAAAAACAAAAACAAAAAATGCAAACACTAGTTTTATCTCTACTTCCTCTTCTCTATTATCACAGCCCAAGCCTGTGCTAGCCTTTTTAAGAATTAAGTCATACTCTTGGCCCGTTGTAAGTTTATAATCAACTAAAAATCTTTGGATCATTTTTAAGCAGTTGTTGCCAAGCTAAATCTCTCCCATCTTGATTTTGAGCAATCTATTATTTAAACGCAAACTTAACAAATGGAAGTTTACATGATTCTTACTAATGTGATCTTCTGGTTTCTCAGTTATGTCGTCCCCAGCTTTGTATCATTTCCCATTCACTCAAATCACTGCTAAGCTCCGTTTGGGCTCTAGATCCTCTTGGGTCTTCCATATTTTTCTTGGACACTTGGGCTAAGAGGGGTCACTGGACTACCCCAAACTAGCTTCACAGGTATTGTACCCAGAGATTCCTGTGAGCCCTTTTGAGACTCTGCCCATAACATTCCACTGAAACTACTCTCATTAAGATCACCAAGAACCTCCAAGTTGTTGTGAAATTTTTTTAAGTGTGCACTGAATTACATCTTTTTTTTTCTTTTTTAACCTTATTAGATCTCTCTGCTGCATTTTTCCTTTCTCACATTAGAATTTCGACTTCCTTGGCTCCCTTAACAGCCTCTTCCCCGGCTTCTCCTCCTACTTCCATTCTTTCTTCCTCCTGCCTCTTCAATGTAGGTGACTCTCAGGGTTCCACTGTTGGCCCACTTTGTTTTTTTTTTATCTATCTCAGACACAATTATTAAGTTTTATTAAAAATTAATTAATTAATTTATTTATGGCTGCGTTGGATCTTCATTGCTGCGTGCAGGCTTTCTCTAGCTGTGGCAAGTGGGGGCTACTCTTCATTGCAGTGCGCGGGCTTCTCATTGCAGTGGCTTCTCTTATCGCGGAGTACGGGCTCTAGGTGCGCGGGCTTCAGTAGTTGTGGCTTACGGGCTCAGTAGTTGTGGCTCGTGGTCTCTAGAGTGCAGGCTCAGTAGTTGTGGCGCACAGGCTTAGTTGCTCCGTGGCATGTGGGATCTTCCCGGACCAGGGCTCGAACCCATGTCCCCTGCATTGGCAGGCGGATTCTTTACCACTGCACCACCAGGGAAGTCCCAGGCCCACTTTTCTACTTCTCTTTATGTTCTACTTGCTCTTCTGGTGTGATCTCATCCATCTACCTAATGCAAAGAGATTCCTAAATCTTTCATCCGGTCCATACCTCTCCCTCAAGCTTCAGTCTTGTAACCACCTACCTCCTGGACATCTCCAGAAGATAACCATGGAACTTCAAATCACCATGTTCAAAATGAAACTATATTTTTCACTTGGACCTCTTCCAACATTGCCTATTTCATTCATTTACCCATAGCCAGAATCCTGATATTCTAGAGATCTTTAGAAATAAGCCAGGGATTTCTCAGCCATTCACCATATTACAGTTCTGTTTTCTATAAACAAACTGGTTTGAAAATTGTCACTAAGTGGTCATAGTACAGTAAGGCTTCAGAGTTTCCTGTCCTACAAGATAATTTATATGTTACAACAAGGGACCTTGAAGAAACTAAAAGCACGTAATAGGTTCAAAGTAGATGCTTCGTATTTCCTTATGGAAAATTACTAAGGGTACCAGATTATAATTATAAGTCTCCAAAATCCCAACATCAAGAATTTGAAAATATACATGCCATTCCTCTACCTTCATCAATGCTAAAATATAGTTGAGGAATATATACATATAGTTGAGAAAGATAATTATGCATGATCAAATAGAGATTAATAAGAGATTGCACAGGTGCTAAAAAAAAAAACGATTAAAGAAAGCTGCTTTGGAGGAAAGGACAGAGCAATGTATATTTAAGTGGACCCTTGTAGAAATGACAAAGTTCAGATAGGTGGGATAATATTTTCTAAGTTCAGATAGTGCAAATAATTTATATTGTGTGTCATCAGAAAATTAGGCTAAAATAGCTAATAACCATAATTAGAACTAATGATTAATTATTCAATTTAAAATTAACCAAAAACCTAAATAATAACAAAAAATAAAATAACGTAGCAGATATTGTTGTTGTCATCTCATTGACATCCTCTCAGCACTTCCTCCGTATATGCCGGAAAAAAGTCCTCTGCAAGGGCTTGCAACTTTTCACCTGAGGAGTTTTTCTCAACCTCTGCAGGACAGGCCAGAAGTGCCAAGGAATTTACACCCCTGAGAGCAGCCTTCAACCAATGACAAATGGAAGCTGAAGGATATATACATACACCAACTGTGGTAGGCTGGAAAATGTCCTCTGAAGATATCAGGCCCTGACACTGTTGAATTTTATGTTGTAGAGCCAAAGGTATGATTAAGGATCTTGAGATGGGGAGATTACTCTTGAGGGTCCAGGTGGGCCCTAAATGCAATCACATGTGTTCTAACGAGCTAGGCAGACAGAGATTTCACACAGAAGAGGAGGAGGCATTGTTGCCACAGAGGCAGAGAGTGTAGTGATGTAGCAACAAGTCAAGGAGTGCCAGCAGCCATCAGAAGGGGGAAGAGGCAAGGAGCAGATTCTCCCCTAGAGCCTCTAGAGGGAGGGTGGCCCTGCTGACTGCATGATTCCAGGGATACTGATTTCGGACTTCTGGCCCCTAGACCTGTGAGAGGATAAATTTCTGTTGTTTTCAGCCACCAAATTTGTGGTGATTTGTTACAGCGGCCATAGAACACTAATATACCGACATTTATACTAGTAAGTATACTGATGTCCTCACTCCTGAGAAGCAGGACAGCTCTGAGGCATCTTCCACATTGTCTCCAGGAGTCTACAGAAGGGTTGATCCCCACCTGCAGAGGTAACCTACCCATCAGCCCACTCTGTTACTGGCCTTCTCTTCCCAGTCTCACTTCCCCACTCTGCTATCAGTGGTTCCAGGTCTCTCCTTCAAGATAAACCACCTACTCTCAAATCCTTGTGGATTAGTTTCCTGGAGCTGCTGTAACAAAGTACCATAAATTGTGTGGCTTAAAACAACAGAAATTTATTCTCTCACAGTTCTGGAGACCAGAAGTTGGAAATACAGTAAAGGTGTTGGTGCAATTGGTTCCTCTTCAGGGCTCTGAGGAAAAGTCTATTCCATGCATCTCTCCTAGCTTCTGGTGATGGCTGGCAATCCATGGCATTCTTTGGTTTGTCAATGCATCACTCCATTCTCTGCCTCCATCTTTACATAGCATTCTCCCCGTGTCTCTGTGTCTTCACGTGGCCGTCTTCCCCTCATATAAGAACACTGGTTATATTGGATCAAGGACCCACTCTGATGACCATATCACAACTTAATTACATGTGCAAAGACCCTATTTCCAAATAAGGTCACATTTGTAGGTACTAGGGATGCGAATTTTAATATCTTTTGTGGGGCACACAATTCAACTCATAACACCTTGACTCGGGGTCAAATTCGGGGACCCCCAACCTAAGACAATTATCACTTATGAAGCACTTTTTATATTTCCCTAAATATAATTATCTTACTTTATCCTCAATAATCTTATGAGATAAATATTGGCTCCATTTTAAAGTTAATAAATCTGAGGATTAGATATTATAGTGTAGTCAAGTCGGTGTTATATTAGGTGGGGAACGTAATAAGATGCCAGTCCCACCAGTGGGAGTGGTCTTCAAAAGAGATCAAATACCTTAAGCTTTTTTTCTCTAATCTGCAATATTATAGATCAGGAAACAAAGAGGGATTTTCCTAGGGTTGTGATATATGTTCTTTTCTATTTAAGACTTTTGTTGATAAATTAAACTTCTAAGACCTGACGTTTCCTCTTTCTTTACTTGCATTGGCTGTTCAGATCCACTATTTATTCATTGCTTTCCAAAATCTGTGGGGAAGGGGAAGTAGATTCCATGCACAAAGTCATGTCCAGTTTCTGATACTCTCTTTGGCAGCAATAGTTGCTCACTCTCCTCTCTGTACCAGACTCTGCTAGGAGCTCTCTGTAAAACAATATTCTGTAAAACAAGGACACATTGTCTCAGCCTCTGTGCTAAAGCTGCTGGGAAGTATGCTGAGCAGGGAAGAGACTATAGAATGAAACTAACATCTAAGGTATCCTGTATATCATTTTCACACCTCTCACAATGCTGCCCCTGCTTATTGTAATATTTTCTACTCCATCTATCACCAAAGGTCAAGTCCTTCCCCTGGTCACAAGTCTGAAAATACTTCCACTTATGGGCATATCCACATACACTCCGAAGACCTGTTTAGGTGGCATTTATGCTTCTGATTGCTTTCCTTCATTCTCCAAGCTGACGCTGCTGATTATAATTAAAATCCTCTTGGGTGAATAAAGGGATACATAACTGAACTAAGTGGATATTTATGAATAGATTGATGAGAGGTCTGGATGATCCAAAATATCTCCTCCAACATTTGTCACATCAGAAAGAAGATAAAGATCTGACCCTGAGCAGTCCCTCTCTTGGGCCCATTAGGAGCAAAATGACTTTTTAACATTCTGTTTAGGACTTTTCCAGAAAAAGAGGAATGGGTGGCTTCTGGAGGTGGCAAAAATGGGAAGTGGAGGCGGGGAAGGAGGTAAGTGAAAGAGGCTCCAAAACAGCTAGGTTTTAGACATAAGACGTGTGTATGTCATAACATGATGATAATTTCAGTAGGCATATGAGTTATCTATTTCTTTTTTTTTTTTTTTTTAATTTTATTTTTGGCTGTGTTGGGTCTTCGTTTCTGTGCAAGGGCTTTCTCTAGTTGCGGCAAGCGGGGGCCACTCTTCATCACGGTGCATGGGCCTCTCACTATTGCGGCCTCTCGTTGCGGACCACAGGCTCCAGAAGCGCAGGGTCAGTAGTTGTGGCTCACAGGCCTAGTTGCTCTGCGGCATGTGGGATCTTCCCAGACCAGGGCTCGAACCCGTGTCCCCTGCATTGGCAGGCAGATTCTCAACCACTGCGCCACCAGGGAAGCCCTGAGTTACCTATTTCTGCTTAACAAATTACCCTAAAAGTTAACAACTTAAAACAATAATAAACATTTATTATTTCACACAGTGTCTGTGGGTCTGGAGTTTAGGAGTGGTTTATCAGGATGGTTCTGGTTCTGGAAGTTGCAATCTAGCTGTTGGTCAAGGCTGCAGTCGTATGAAGACTTTACTGAGGCTCAAGGATTGACTTCTAAGATGGCTCACTCATATGGCTCTTGGCAAGAAGCATCAGTTCCTTACTGGCTGTTGGCAGGAAGCTTCAGTTTCTCACTACCTTAGGGCTGCTTGAATGTCTTCATGACACAGCAACTGGCTTCCCCCAGAGCAAGTTATCCAAGAGAGCAAGGGGAAAACTCTAATGCCTTTTTAAGATCTAGTCTTGGAAGTCATCACTTCCACTGTTCAGTTTCTTAAAAGTGAGTCACTTAATTCAGACCACTCCTAATGATAGGGGAGTTAGAGTTCACTTTTTTCTTTTTTTTTTGGCTGCGCCGTGTGTCTTGTGGGATCTTAGTTCCCCAACCAGGGATTGAACCTGTGCCCTCAGCAGTGAAAGCGTGGATTTCTAACCACTGGACTGCCAGGGAATTCCCAGAGTTCACTTTTTTGAAGAGAAAATATAAAAAAATTTGTGGACATATTTCAAAAACATTAGTTTTGGGTTCAGTGAACATTTATTGAGCATCTTTACTGGGACCTGAGTAGGCACTGGAATTAAAACACAAGTTATTATCACCCAAGACTAAAGAAGTCAGAATTTTTATATAGATAGACAAGAGACAATTTTAGAATACAGGACATTACATGACTATGATAGGATTAAAGCTGAATGCACATGAAGGTGAGATTTAAATCATGGACAGCATGAGGGACTGATTTTTCTACTGAGCAGACAATAAAGGTTATTTTGTAACCTGTAACCTGTGTAACTGCCCATTCATAAAACCTTGTAGGACCTGAACTGAGAACTAAATACCAAAGTACAGAAGTAGTAACATATTCCATCTCTTAACCCCAGACACTTAGGTCATTACTTTGTATCTACAAATAATCAATAAATATTTACTGTTTTTTTGGATTAAATTTAACTGATGAATTAAGATGATATAAATTTATATACCCCATTTGCTTGTTGTAGATTTTGATTACTATGGCTCTTCTGGATGTTTTCTGTTACTTATTTCTTTGACATGGTCAGCTCTTTTCTCTAGAATTTAGAGCAGTCACAGGGGCACAAACTAGAGGCTCATGGGCCAGACTGTGCCAGAGGAATAGTTTTGTTTGGTTAAAATTGTGTGTGCGTGTGTGATATTTTTCACTAATTTTTTAATGCCTTTAGGTGGGGCATACACTCAGTATTGTCTCGGTTCCCCCACAGGCCCCACTACTTCCTGTTGTCTGATATCCATCAGCCTTACTGGTCCCTAAAGACACTTGAAATGTGAGACCCATGCATCTAGATTTTAAATCTCAGGATGGCACTGCATAATATTAGTTCAGCCTATTCTTTTTTTCTCTTTTTTGAATTTTTGACTTTTATTTTATTTATTTTTTTATACAGCAGGTTCTTATTAGTTATCTATTTTATACATATTAGTGTATATATGCCAATCCCAATCTCCCAATTCATCACACCGCCACTCACCCCCCCACCACCCCACCACTTTCCCCCCTTGGTGTCCATATGTTTGTTCTCTACATCTGTGTCTCTGTTTCTGCCCTGCAAACCAGTTCATCTGTACCATTTTTCTAGGTTCCACATATATGCATTAATATACGATATTTGTTTTTCTCTTTCTGACTTACTTCACTCTGTAGGACAGTCTCTAGACCCATCCACGTCTCTACAAATGACCCAATTTTGTTCCTTTTTATAGCTGAGTAATATTCTACTGTATATATGTACCACAACTTCTTTATCCATTCATCTGTCAATGGGCATTTAGGTTGCTTCCATGACCTGGCTATTGTAAGTAGTGCTGCAATGAACATTGGGGTGCATGTGTCTTTTTGAATTATGGTTTTCTCTGGGTATATACCCAGTAGTGGGATTGCTGGGTCATATGGTAATTCTATTTTTAGTTTTTTAAGGAACCTCCATACTGTTCTCCATAGTGGCTGTTTCAATTTACATTCCCACCAACAGTGCAAGAGGGTTCCCTTTTCTCCACACCCTCTCCAGCATTTGTTGTTTGTAGATTTTCTGATGATGCCCCTTCTAACTGGTGTGAGGTGATACCTCATGGTAGTTTTGATTTACATTTCTCTAATAATTAGTGATGTTGAGCAGCTTTTCATGTGCTTCTTGGCCATCTGTATGTCTTCTTTGGAGAAGTGTCTATTTAGGTCTTCTGCCCATTTTTGGATTGGGTTGTTTGTTTTTCTAATATTTTTGTTGCAATGGTGAATGGGATTGTTTCCTTAATTTCTCTTTCTGATCTTTCATTGTTAGTCTATAGGAATGCAAGAGATTTCTGTGCATTAATTTTGTATCCTGCAACTTTACCAAATTCATTGATTAGCTCTAGTAGTTTTCTGGTGGCATCTTTAGGATTCTCTATGTATAGTATCATGTCATCTGCAAACAGTGACAGTTTTACTTCTTCTTTTCCAAGTTGGATTCCTTTTATTTCTTTTTCTTCTCTGATTGCCATGGCTAGGACTTCCAAAACTATGTTGAATAATAGTGGCGAGAGTGGACATCCTTGTCTTGTTCCTGATCTTAGAGGAAATGCTTTCAGTTTTTCACCATTGAGAATGATATTTGCTGTGGGTTTGTCATATATGGCCTTTATTATGTTGAGGTAGGTTCCCTCTATGCCCACTTTCTGGAAAGTTTTTATCATAAATGGGTGTTGAATTTTGTCAAAAGCTTTTTCTGCATCTATTGAGATGATCATATGGTTTTTATTCTTCAATTTGTTAACATGGTGTATCACATTGATTGATTTGCGTATATTGAAGAATCCTTGCATCCCTGGGATATATCCCACTTGATCATGGTGTATGATCCTTTTAATGTGTTGTTGGATTCTGTTTGCTAGTATTTTGTTGAGGATTTTTGCATCTATATTCATCAGTGATATTGGTCTGTAATTTTCTTTTTGTGTAGTATCTTTGTCTGGCTTTGGTATCAGGGTGATGATGGCTTCATAGCATGAGTTTGGGAGTGTTCCTTCCTCTGCAATTTTTGGAAGAGTTTGAGAAGGATTGGTGTTAGCTCTTCTCTAAATGTTTGATAGAATTCACCCGTGAAGCCATCTGGTCCTGGACTTTTGTTTGCTGGAGGATTTTTAATCACAGTTTCAATTTCATTACTTGTGATTGGTCTGTTCATATTTTCTGTTTCTTCGTGGTTCAGTCTTGGAAGGTTATACCTTTCTAAGAATTTGTCCATTTCTTCCAGGTTGTCCATTTTATTGGCATAGTTGCTTGTAGTAGTCTCTTAGGATGATTTGTATTTCTGCAGTGTCCGTTGTAACTTCTCTTTCATTTCTACTTTTTATTGATTTGAGTCCTCTCCCTCTTTTTCTTGATGAGTCTGGCTAAAGGTTTATCAATTTTGTTTATCTTCTCAAAGAACCAGCTTTTAGTTTTATTGATCTTTGCTACTGTTTTCTTTGTTTCTATTTCATTTATTTCTGCTCTGATCTTTATGATTTCTTTCCTTCTGCTAACTTTGGGTTTTGTTTGTTCTTCTTTCTCTAGTTCCTTTAGGTGTAAGATTAGATTGTTTATTTGAGATTTTTCTTATTTCTTGAGGTAGGTTGTATTGCTATAAACTTCCCTCTTAGAACTGCTTTTGCTGTGTCCCATAGGTTTTGGATCATCGTGTTTTCGTTGTAATTTGTCTCTAGGTATTTTTTTTATTTCCTCTTTGACTTTTTCAGTGATCTCTTAGTTATTTAGTAACGTATTGTTTAACCTCCATGTGTTTGTGTTTTTTACATGTTTTCCCTGTAATTGACTTCTAATCTCATAGCGTTGTGGTCAGAAAAGATGCTTGATATGATTTTAATTTTCTTAAATTTACCAAGGCTTGATTTGTGATCTATCCTGGAGAATGTTCCGTGTGCACTTGAGAAGAAATTGTAATCTGCTGTTTTGGGATGGAATGTGCTATACATATCAATTAAATCTATCTGGTCTATTGTGTCATTTAAAGCTTGTGTTTCCTTATTAATTTTCTGTCTGGATGATCTGACCATTGGTGTAAATGAGGTGTTAAAGTCCCCCAGTATTATTGTGTTACTGTCGATTTCCTCTTTTATAGTTCTTAGCAGTCGCCTTATGTATTGAGGTGCTCCTATGTTGGGTGCATATATATTTATAATTGTTATATCTTCTTCTTGGATTGATCCCTTGATCATTATGTAGTGTCCTTCCTTGTCTCTTGTAACATTCTTTTTTTTTTTTTTTTTTTTTGTGGTAGGAGTAGCAGGTTTTGTGCTAGAAGTAGTATCGCCTGTGGTGGTGGTTGGAGTTTCAGGTTCTGTGGTAGAATTAGGAGTGATCATGGTTGTGGTAGGGTAGTAGTTTTTTGGTAGAAGGAGGAGTGCTCGTTTTGCTAGTAGGAGTAGTAGTGTCTGTGGTAGATGTAGGAGTGCTCGTGGAGGTGCTTGGAGTAGTAGTGTCTGTGGTAGAAGTGGGAGCACTGGTGTTGGTGGTAAGAGTAGTAGTGTCTGTGGTAGTAGTAGCAGTGCTCGTGGTTGAGGGAGGATTAGTACTTTCCGTGGTAGAAGTAGGAGTGCTCGTGTTGGTGGTAGTAGTATTAGTTTCTGTGGTAGAAGTAGGAGCGCTCAGGGTGGTGGTAGGGATAGCAGGGTCTGTGGTAGAAGTAGGTGCTCTCGTGGTGGTGGTAGGATTAGTAGCGTTTGTGATAGCAGTAGTGGTGTTCGTAGTGGTAGTAGGAGTAATAATGTCTTTGGTAGAAGTATGAGGGCTCGTGGTGGTGACAGGAGTAGTAGTGTCTGTGGTAGAAGTAGTTGTGCCTCATGGTGGTGGTAGGAGTAGCAGGTATGGTGGTAGAAGTAGGAGGGCTAGTGATGGTGGTAGGCGTAGTAGTGTCTGTGTTAGAAGGAAGAGCGCTAGACCTCCTGGTAGTAATTGCACGGTCTCTGAAATAAGTAGGTGGCTCATGGTTGGGATAGCAGTAGAAGTGTCTGTGGTAGAAGTAGTTGCGCTCGTGGTGGGTGTAAGAGTAGTAGTGTCTGTGGTAGAAGTACTTGCACTCGTGTTGGTGGTAGGAATACTAGTGTCTGTGGTAGAAGTACTTGCACTCCTGGTGGTGGTAAGAGTAGTAGTGTCTGTGGTAGAAGTATTTACACTTGGGGTGGTGGTAGGAGTAGTAGTGTCTGTGGTAGAAGTAGTTGCGCTCGTGGTGAAGGTAGGAATAGTACTTTCTGTAACAGAATTAGGAGCACTCTTCCTTTTGGTAGGAGTAGTAGTTTCTTTTTTTTTTGCTTTTAAAGTGATCTTTATTTTTATTTTTATTTTTTCCACACATACACACTGTATTTTATTTTTACAAGAGATAGATAGACTGACACCAAGCATTGTACATGGATGACCACAACAAAAGCAACAATGATTGCAATTACCAAACATGAAACACACTTATACTATGTCATAACATTGACATTCAGTCCAGTAATCCTCCACTGTAACAGCTCCTTTACTTTGCAGTGAAAATTGATTTGTATATTCTTTTCCTCTGAGTCCTTGTGGGATTTTTTTTTTTTTTTAATTCAGACAGAAAGTCACAAAAATTATACTCATCCTCATCAGTTCACTCAGTCCCATGTAATTAATTTCTTTTTTTTCATCTTGATCTTTTGTTAGCACTTTTATGAGTTCATCAGTTTTTCATTAGAGTTCTGAAAATGCTTATTCATTCAGTTCAGCAGTACAGTCAGTTACCAGAAACCTGTACTTGTCAGAGTCTTTTCCATGAATTTCTTGAAGATGAAACTCTTTTATAGGAACATATTTGCAAAATCATCAGAGTACACCCAGAACTGTCTGTAAATGACAAAAGACTTAAAAATGACCATGGTTAAAGATTTGATGAAAGTTCATAATAATGCAGTTGACAAGAAAATTAGTTATTTCTGAGATATACATTTTAAAGTAATAACTAGGATTATTACTTATAACATTATACCAGAACATATAAGATTTTTAGACGTTTCCTGTAATGTCTGAAACATTTATATTAACATATTTCCATACATATTTCCATACAAATACAAATATATGATTTTTAGAAATTTCATGTAATGTCTGAAACATTTATATTAACATATTTCCATACATATTTCCATACAAATACAAATATAAGATTTTTAGAAATTTCATGTAATGTCTGAAACATTTATATTAACATATTTCCATACATATTTCCATACAAATACAAATATAAGATTTTTAGAAATTTCATGTAATGTCTGAAACATTTATATTAACATATTTCCATACATATTTCCATACAAATACAAATATAAGATTTTTAGAAATTTCATGTACTGTCTGAAACATTTATATTAACATATTTCCATACATATTTCCATACAAATACAAATATAAGATTTTTAGAAATTTCATGTAATGTCTGAAACATTTATATTAACATATTTCCATACAAATAACCCAATGAAAGTTTAGTATTAGTTGTTTTGTTTGTTTTTTTATACTGCAGGTTCTTATTAGGCATCAGTTTTATACACATCAGTGTATACATGTCAATCCCAATCGCCCAATTCAGCACATCACCATCCCCACCTCATCGCAGTTTTCCCCCCTTGGTGTCCATATGTCCATTCTCTACATCTGTGTCTCAACTTCTGCCCTGCAAACTGGCTCATCTGTACCATTTTTCTAGGTTCCACATACATGCATTAACATACGATATTTGTTTTTCTCTTTCTGACTTACTTCACTCTGTATGACAGTCTCTAGATCCATCCACTTCTCAACAAATGACTCAATTTCGTTCCTTTTTATGGCTGAATAATATTCCATCGTATATATGTACCACAACTTCTTTATCCATTCGTCTGTTGATGGGCATTTAGGTTGCTTCCATGACCTGGCTATTGTAAATAGTGCTGCAATGAACATTCGGGTGCACGTGTCTTTTTGAATTACGGTTTTCTCTGGGTATATGCCCAGTAGTGGGATTGCTGGGTCATATGGTAATTCTATTTTTAGTTTTTTAAGGAACCTCCATATTGTTCTCCATAGTGGCTGTATCAATTTACATTCCCACCAACAGTGCAAGAGGGTTCCCTTTTCTCCACACCCTCTCCAGCATTTGTTGTTTGTAGATTTTCTGATGATGCCCATTCTAACAGGAGTGAGGTGATACCTCATTGTAGTTTTGATTTGCATTTCTCTAATAATTAGTGATGTTGAGCATCTTTTCATGTGCTTCGTGGCCGTCTGTATGTCTTCTTTGGAGAAATGTCTATTTAGGTCTTCTGCCCATTTTTGGATTGGGGTGTTTGTTTCTTTGATATTGAGCTGAATGAGCTGTTTATATATTTTGGAGATTAATCCTTTGTCCGTTGATTCATTTGCAAATATTTTCTCCCATTCTGAGGGTTGTCTTTTCGTCTTGTTTATGGTTTCCTTTGCTGTGCAAAAGCTTTGAAGTTTCATTAGGTCCCACTTGTTTATTTTTGTTTTTATTTCCATTACTCTAGGAGGTGGATCGAAAAAGATCTTGCTATGATTTATGTCAAAGAGTGTTCTTCCTATGTTTTCCTCTAAGAGTTTTATAGTGTCCAGTCTTATATTTAGGTCTCTAATCCATTTTGAGTTTATTTTTGTGTATGGTGTTAGGGAGTATTCTAATTTCATTCTTTTACATGTGGCTGTCCAGTTTTCCCAGCACCACTTATTGAAGAGACTGTCTTTTCTCCATTGTATATCTTTGCCTCCTTTGTCATAGATTAGTTGACCATAGGTGCGTGGGTTAATCTCTGGGCTTTCTATCTTGTTCCATTGATCTATGTTTCTGTTTTTGTGCCAGTACCATATTGTCTTGATTACTGTAGCTTTGTAGTATAGTCTGAAGTCAGGGAGTCTGATTCCTCCAGCTCCATTTTTTTGCCTCAAGACTGCTTTGGCTATTCGGGGTCTTTTGTGTCTCCATACAAATTTTAAGATGATTTGTTCTAGCTCCGTAAAAAATGCCATTGGTAATTTGATAGGGATTGCATTGAATCTGTAGATTGCTTTGGGTAGTATACTCATTTTCACAATGTTGATTCTTCCAATCCAAGAACATGGTATATCTCTCCATCTGTTGGCATCATCTTTAATTTCTTTCATCAGTGTCTTATAGTTTTCTGCATACAGGTCTTTTGTCTCCCTAGGTAGGTTTATTCCTAGGTATTTTATTCTTTTTGTTGCAATGGTAAATGGGAGTGTTTCCATAATTTCTCTTTCAGATTTTTCATCATTAGTGTATAGGAATGCAAGAGATTTCTGTGCATTAATTTTGTAACCTGCAACTTTACCATATTCATTAATTAGCTCTAGCAGTTTTCTGGTGGCAGTTTTAGGATTCTCTATGTATAGTATCATGTCATCCGCAAACAGTGACAGTTTTACTTCTTCTTTTCCAATTTGTATTCCTTTTATTTCTTTTTCTTCTCTGATTGCCGTGGCTAGGACTTCCAGAACTATGTTGAATAATAGTGGTGAGAGTGGACATCCTTGTCTCGTTCCTGATCTTAGAGGAAATGCTTTCAGTTTTTCACCATTGAGAATGATGTTTGCTGTGGGTTTGTCATATATGGCCTTTATTATGTTGAGGTAGGTTCCCTCTATGCCCACTTTCTGGAAAGTTTTTATCATAAATGGGTGTTGAATTTTGTCAAAAGCTTTTTCTGCATCTATTGAGATGATCATATGGTTTTTATTCTTCAATTTGTTAATATGGTGTATCACATTGATTGATTTGCGTATATTGAAGAATCCTTGCATCCCTGGGATAAATCCCACTTGATCGTGGTGTATGATCCTTTTAATGTGTTGTTGGATTCTGTTTGCTAGTATTTTGTTGAGGATTTTTGCATCTATATTCATCAGTGATATTGGTCTGTAATTTTCTTTTTGTGTAGTATCTTTGTCTGGCTTTGGTATCAGGGTGATGATGGCTTCATAGCATGAGTTTGGGAGTGTTCCTTCCTCTGCAATTTTTGGAAGAGTTTGAGAAGGATTGGTGTTAGCTCTTCTCTAAATGTTTGATAGAATTCACCCGTGAAGCCATCTGGTCCTGGACTTTTGTTTGCTGGAGGATTTTTAATCACAGTTTCAATTTCATTACTTGTGATTGGTCTGTTCATATTTTCTGTTTCTTCGTGGTTCAGTCTTGGAAGGTTATACCTTTCTAAGAATTTGTCCATTTCTTCCAGGTTGTCCATTTTATTGGCATAGTTGCTTGTAGTAGTCTCTTAGGATGATTTGTATTTCTGCAGTGTCCGTTGTAACTTCTCTTTCATTTCTACTTTTTATTGATTTGAGTCCTCTCCCTCTTTTTCTTGATGAGTCTGGCTAAAGGTTTATCAATTTTGTTTATCTTCTCAAAGAACCAGCTTTTAGTTTTATTGATCTTTGCTACTGTTTTCTTTGTTTCTATTTCATTTATTTCTGCTCTGATCTTTATGATTTCTTTCCTTCTGCTAACTTTGGGTTTTGTTTGTTCTTCTTTCTCTAGTTCCTTTAGGTGTAAGATTAGATTGTTTATTTGAGATTTTTCTTATTTCTTGAGGTAGGTTGTATTGCTATAAACTTCCCTCTTAGAACTGCTTTTGCTGTGTCCCATAGGTTTTGGATCATCGTGTTTTCGTTGTAATTTGTCTCTAGGTATTTTTTTTATTTCCTCTTTGACTTTTTCAGTGATCTCTTAGTTATTTAGTAACGTATTGTTTAACCTCCATGTGTTAGTGTTTTTTACATGTTTTCCCTGTAATTGACTTCTAATCTCATAGCGTTGTGGTCAGAAAAGATGCTTGATATGATTTTAATTTTCTTAAATTTACCAAGGCTTGATTTGTGATCTATCCTGGAGAATGTTCCGTGTGCACTTGAGAAGAAATTGTAATCTGCTGTTTTGGGATGGAATGTGCTATACATATCAATTAAATCTATCTGGTCTATTGTGTCATTTAAAGCTTGTGTTTCCTTATTAATTTTCTGTCTGGATGATCTGACCATTGGTGTAAATGAGGTGTTAAAGTCCCCCAGTATTATTGTGTTACTGTCGATTTCCTCTTTTATAGTTCTTAGCAGTCGCCTTATGTATTGAGGTGCTCCTATGTTGGGTGCATATATATTTATAATTGTTATATCTTCTTCTTGGATTGATCCCTTGATCATTATGTAGTGTCCTTCCTTGTCTCTTGTAACATTCTTTATTTTAAAGTCTATTTTATCTGATATGAGTATTGCTACTCCAGCTTTCTTTTGATTTCCGTTTGCATGGAATATCTTTTTCCATCCCTTCACTTTCAGTCTGTATGTGTCCCTAGGTCTGAAGTGGGTCTCTTGTAGACAGCATATATATGGGTCTTGTTTTTGTATCCATTCAGCAAGCCTGTGTCTTTTGACTGGAGCATTTAATCCATTCACATTTAAGGTAATTATTGATATGTATGTTCCTATTACCATTTTCTTAATTGTTATGGGTTTGTTTTTGTAGGTCCTTTTCTTCCCTTTGTTTCCCACTTAGAGAAGTTCCTGTAGCATTTGTTGTGTAGCCAGTTTGGTGGTGCTGAATTCTCTTAGCTTTTGCTTGTCTGTAAAGCTTTTGATTTCTCCATCAAATCTGAATGAGATCCTTGCCAAGTAGAGTAATCTTGGTTGTAGGTTCTTCCCTTTCTTCACTTTAAGTATATCATGCCACTCCCTTCTGGCTTGTAGAGTTTCTGCTGAGAAATCAGCTGTTAACCTTATGGGAGTTCCCTTGTATGTTTTTTGACGTTTTTCCCTTGTTACTTTCAATAATTTTTCTTTGTCTTTAATTTTTGTCAATTTGATTACTATGTGTCTCGGCGTGTTTCTTCTTGGGTTTATCCTGCCTGGGACTCTCTGCACTTCCTGGACTTGGGTGGCTATTTCCTTTCCCTTGTTAGGGAAGTTTTCGACTATAATCTCTTCAAATATTTTCTCTGGTCCTTTCTCTTCTCCTTCTGGGACCCCTATAATGCGAACGTTGTTGCATTTAATGTTGTCCCAGAGGTCTCTTAGGCTGTCTTCATTTCTTTTCATTCTTTTTTCTTTATTCTGTTCCGCAGCAGTGAATTCCACCATTCCGTCTTCCAGGTCACTTATCCGTTCTTCTGCCTCAGTTATTCTGCTACTGATTCTTTATAGTGTATTTTTCATTTCAGTTATTGTATTGTTCATCTTTGTTTGTTTGTTCTTTAATTCTTCTAAGTCTTTTTTAAACATTTCTTGCATCTTCTCGATCTTTGCCTCCATTGTTTTTCTGTGGTCCTGGATCATCTTCACTATCATTATTCTGAATTCTTTTTCTGGAAGGTTGCCTATCTCCACTTCATTTAGTTGTTTTTCTGGGATTTTATCTTGTTCCTTCATCTGGTAGAGTCCTCTGCCTTTTCATTTTGTCTATCTTTCTGTGAATGTGGTTTTCCTTCCATAGGCTGTAGAATTGTAGTTCTTCTTGCTTCTCCTCTAGTTCAGCCTATTCTTACTCTCCATCCCAAGGGTGAACTGTTTTCAGATCAATCACTTTTGGCTTTAGGTCAAAAGTAGTGTTTTGGTAGCCATCTCCCTTTTTAGCTTAGTATCCCCTTGCATTCTGCTAAACCCTTGTTTTCTCTCCATCTCTTTCTTCCTTTCCCTTCTATTCAGCACTCTTGGTGAATATTCCCCTTTTCCAGTTTCTCTCAATCCCCACATCCTAAATGGTATATGGAAAAAAGCATGAACATTAAGGGCAGAAAGACTTAGTTTTTACTACCTTTTAAAATGGGGGGTTTCCCTGGTGGCACAGTGGTTAAGAACCCACCTGCCAATGTAGGGGACACGGGTTCGAGCCCTGGTCCGGGAATATCCCACATGCCACAGAGCAACTAAGCCCGTGCACCCCAACTACTGAGCCTGCGCTCTAGAGCCCATGAGCCACAACTACTGAGCCCGTGTGCCACAGCTACTAAAGCCCGCATGCCTAGAGCCTGTGCTCCACAACAAGGGAAGCCACCACAACGAGAAGCCCACACACCACAGTGAAGAGTAGCCGCTGCTCAGCACAACTAGAGAAAGCCCACACGCAGCAACGAAGACCCAATGAAGCCAAAAATAAATAAATAAAAAATTAAAAAATAAAATGGGGATAACAATACTTACCTGTTAGTGAGATGGTGTATAGCACCTGGCAGGCAAAAGGTGTGGTAAAATTAAGAAACAGTCCTTCCTTCTTTATGGTAAATAATTTCAAGACCTTCTGTGAGGGTATTTTCATAGTTCTTCCACTTTCTCTTTTCCAATCTTTATTCTTGTCAGTTCATTCACTTACCCTTTTATTAATTCACTTATGTAACAAATGTTAACTGGCCTCTTACTCTCTATCAGCCAGTGTCAGGGCATGAGAATGAGAAATACCATCCCTGCCCTTGTTGGGCTTTGGTCTACCAGTGGGAAGCAGATATTAATCAAAGAACCACACAAATAAATGTAAAGTTTTCTAATTCTAAAACGTTTGGTTGTAATTAGTGCCAAAAAAGAGAGTATACAGTGTTAAGACCTATTATATTAATAATAGGGGGATGTGGCCTCATCAGAGAGGTCATAGGAGGCTTTTACTAAAGAAGTGATGACTGAGCTGAGATCTGAAGGAAAGAGGAATTAACTCTGTGTGTGTGTGTGTGTGTGTGTGTGTGTGGTGGTGGTCGTCGTGATTAGAATTTTTAGCAAATGGAAACAGCATATGCAAAACCCTGTGATCCAAGGGAGCAGAGGCTTATTACTGGTCAGTTTGCTGCTCTCTTGCTTTTTCTTTTTTTCTTCTTACTTTCTTCCATTCTTACTTTTCTTTCTTTCCTTCCTTCCCTTCTTTCTTCTTCCTTGAATGCAGAGAGTTAACACCTTCCTCAGTTCTTAACACATTATCATCATTCATCCATGCAAAAACTCTGTTACATTTTTTTTTAAGATTCTAAAAAATTTTATTTATTTATTTATTTTTGGCTGCGTTCGGTCTTCGTTGCTGCACACGGGCTTTCTCTAGTTACAGTGAGCGGGGGCTACTCTTCATTGTGCTGTGTGGGCTTCTCGTTGCGGTGGCTTCTCTTGCTGTGGAGCATGGGCTCTAGCCACGCGGGCTTCAGTAGTTGTGGCACGTGGGCTCAGTAGTTGTGCCTTGCGGGCTCTAGAGCACAGGCTCAGTAGTTGTGGCATGTGCGGGCTTAGTTTCTCCGCAGCATGTGGGATCTTCCCAGACCAGGGCTCGAACCCGTGTCCCCTGCATTGGCAGGTGGATTTTTAACCACTGCACCACCAGGGAAGTCCCCTGTTACATTTTTTATTTATCAGTATACTCAGTTTTATCCCCTTTTAGCAATTCCGTTCTCTCCTCCATATGCAACCATTTTAATATAGATTTTAAAAATTCATGTTCTTGAAAAAGGCATATGTGTTTTGTATGTATGTGTTATTAACTTATGTAAATGATATTGTATTATTATTCTCATTTCTTTTTCACTTGGCACTGTTTTTAACATAGTTGTTCTGTGTATATCTGTGTATACTAATCATGCTCTGTATATATCTAATCTGTTGTTACTATTTGTTACATAGTTCTTCATCTTGGTTATTATATATTTACTCGAATTCAGGATTGTCTCCAATTCTTTTCCACCTCACACAAGAACAGCAACAACAACACTCGCACACTTTAATGAGCGTCCTCTAACATATCCTCTTAGGGACGAGTGAGAAATTCCTTTGAAGGGTATAACCAGGAGTGGAATTGCCGGGTCATAGGTTATGCAAGTACTTGATTTGACAAAGTCATGCCAGCTGGATCACCAGAATAACTCAGTTATCAGAGGTTTTCTGTTTTATGGTTACCTCATCCCCACTGCTCTCCAACAGAGCATCCTAGAATCTTCTATTGAATTCTATTTTCTCCTGTATCCCTTTTATCCTTCACACATCCATTGTGAGCAAGCCACTGGGGTTCTCCTCTCCCCCAGTAGCCTAGATCCAGAGCCAGTTTATCACATTCCCCTTCAGGAATTTACAACACACCGTTGTATACTAAAGATAATTGTCATCTTCTAAAGGAGGTTTCTGTTTACTTTTCCTAAACATTTAAAACCCTGTGCCCATAATCTGTATACTTCTCCATGATCCCCTTTCAACTCACAAATATTTCTTAGGATTATCTAATCACTAAGGTGGACTACAAGCAGGTTGGACAAAGAAATTTTTGACTTAGTCTCAAAAGAAGAAATGTAAATGGCTAATATGAGAGTGGGGTGGGGTGGGGTAGGGAGGTCCAGCTTCATTAGTAGTACTTTTCTTTCTTTTTTTTTTTTTAATAAATGTATTTATTTATTTATTTATTTATTTATTTATTTATTTATGACCGCATTGGGTCTTCGTTGCTGCGCTTGGGCTTTCTCTAGTTGCGGCAAGTGGGGGCTACTCTTCATTGTGGTGCATGGGCTTCTCATTGCGGTGGCTTCTCTTGTTGTGGAGCATGGGCTCTGGGCACGTGGGCTTCAGTAGTTGTGGCACGTGGGCTCAGTAGTTGTGGCCCACAGGCTTAGCTGCTCCGCGGCATGTGGGACCTTCCCGGACCAGGGCTTGAACCCGTGTCCCCTGCATTGGCAGGCGGATTCTTAACCACTGTGCCACCAGGAAAGTCCAGTAGTACTTTTCAAAGAAAAGTAGTTTGAAATAATTAAGAGAAGTCCTTTTACTGATATAAAGTTGGGGAGTTTTTTAAAGAGATATTATCTATCTTTGGTGAGGTTTCAGGAAGATGGGCACTTACACACAATGCTGGTAGGGAATGTAAAACTGTACAACCTTTTCATAAAGCAATTTGAAAATGTGTATCAAAGGACCAAATAGTGACTTCACAGTGCAGAAAACTGGAAGGCATCATCTTGACTAAGTTATTAAAGTTAATATCACAAGTATTGGGATAAACCAGTATTATGCGCCTCCTGCTACAATGCATGAGGACACAACATCACTTAGGTAGTATTCTTACTAAAAATGTATAACCTGAATTGAATTATGAGGAAACAATGAAACCAAACCTAAACTGAGGGATCTTATAAAACAACTGGCCAATCTTCTTCAAAAGTGTCAAGGTCATTCAGAGTCAGCTACATAATTTACAGAGCCCTGGTAAAATTCAAATGTGAAATTTTCAAAATTTCTTTAAAAATGGTGAAGAATTTCAAGACAACAATAACATAGCATTAAATCAAATGTGCAGGGCAGGGCCCTGTGCAACTGGATAGTTAGCCCTGAGGTCATGAAAGACAAAGAAAGACTGAGAAACTGTCCTGCATTGGAGGGGTAGAAGGAGACATGAAAACTAAAAGGAATGATTGATCCTGCACCAGATCAAGGACATTAGTGGGACATAATGCAATATTTAAGTAAGGTCTATAGATTAGGTAATAGTATGATAGCAATGTTTCATTATTTTGATAATTGTATTGTGGTTACGTTAGATATTAATATTTGGGGAATCTAAATGAAGAGCGTATGGAAATACCTTGTGCTGTTTTTGCAAATTTTTGTAAGTCTCAAATTATTTCAAAATAAGTAAAAGTACAAGATGTGGGAGATCAGTGGGCATTGGAGTACTCACTGAAATTGTCTTGAAAAATAGAGCTTATAGCTGGGTTTTGTGTACCTTTATTTATTTATTTATTTTTGGCTGCATTGGGTCTTCGTTACTGTGGCGAGCTTTCTCTAGCTGCAGCGAGCGGGAGCTACTCTTCGTTGCGGTGCACAGGCTTCTCATTGTGGTGGCTTCTCTTGTTGCAGAGCACGGGCTCTAGGTACGTGGGCTTCAGTAGTTGTGGCACGTCGGCTTCAGTAGTTGCAGCGCACGGGCTTCAGCAGTTGTGGTGCACAGGCTTAGTTGCTCCGCGGCATGTGGGATCTTCCTGGACCAGGGCTCGAACCCGTATCCCCTGCATTGGCAGGCAGATTCCTAACCACTGTGCCACCATGGAAGTCCCAAAGCTGGGTTTTGGATAATGGATGAGAATTTAATGGATAGAAAGGAGATTTAATTGGACATAGGAAAAAAACATATAAAGGAAAGCAAAATCTTTGGCTTTCAAGTCTAATTAAAAAATAAAATGTATATTTATATGATTTCCCCTATTATTCCATTTCTGATAAATTTTCCTGAGAAAATAGCCAAAGATATGTACAGATATTTATATAAAATGAATCAAACTGCACCAGTGTTTATAACAGTAAACAATTGGAAGACATCAAAATGTCCAATAATGGGGTTGGTTAAATAAGCTTTTATTTCATCCACAGATTAGGAAACAACACAGCAAATTAAATCATCTATAAAAGAGTATTCAATTAATATTGAATTTGATTAGTGCTGGGTAGAGGGATTGTGGCTTTTTAAAAGTTTTTCTGCTTATGTTTTATTGCAAAATGACTTCCTGTTATACTTTTGTTATCAACATACAGACATCACTGAAAAAAAGAGAAATATTTAACCTACTTCAGGTCTGGCCCCAAACGTTTCTGAAAATACTAACACTTAACAAATGTTAGTCCTCCTTATAGTGAATTTATGTAAAACCTCTCATTTGATTATAGCAGTACCAACTATTTGCAGAACAGGTCATTGTTTTTGTAAGTCTGTGCATAGTCTTTAAATGTAGGCTTGTAGATGCTTTTTTCTCCAAATGTAGCTGAATGCCCTCTTGCAGCATAAAAAATGTTTGCAACTCTTGCTTCTTCACAATTCATAGCTATGACATGTATTTGGAAGTCCTTTTCAGACTATTCTTTTAAAGAATTGCCATTTAATCAATTTAAAAATATCATAAAAAGGAGAAGTATAAAAATCCAAAAAACTCCATCATTCTCTTTTCATACCTATCCTTTTGACCATTATCAAGCTAGAGATGCAGATTTTATATGTCATTATAATTATGATATGCAATTGTGTATCTCTACCTTTTATTTAATATTATTTTGTAAAATTTCCCCATATTTCTGTATTTCTATCATTTTAATTATCTTCATAATATTTCACTGATACACCTAGTTTTTCCTACACTTCCCATATTATTGACAATTTAAGTAATTTCTAATTTTTAACTATTAAACATTTTGTTACAGGCATCTTTGTATAGCTTTTATTTTACTCTCTTGAATTATTTCCTTTTGACAGATTCCCAGGAGTAGGATTGCAGTGCCTCTTGATATGTGGTATCAGTTTGCTTCCCCAAAGGATCAGTATGCATTTCTAGAGCATTTCATCAGTCTCTTGGTTTGTGGCTGGCCCGCTGTGGTTTACCAAACAGCAGCTGCTTTGTGATCTTACTATCATTCATTCCCCACATGTCTCACCCTTCTGGTTAATCTGCAATACACATCTTCTCAATACTTGTTATCTAACTATAACCCACAACCTTAGTCCTAGTCACCTTCTCTTACCGGCTGAGGCTTTACCAGGCATGCATGGAATTTAAATTATTTGTGGAAGTTGAGGATGATTTCAGCAGCAATCCAAGTCACATAGTCACACAGAAGATTGTTTCACAGAACTTTTTTTTGGATTTTGATACCAAATTTATTCCACATCTTGTCAGCCAATTTTCAAATGGACATACCACATTTTGTTTAGTCAGTTTGTCATCAAAGACTCAGTTTTCAGATCTGTATATAGTGAGGACAACCTATAGTTATTTTAGGTTTCACTAGTGCATACTCATACAAAACGAACCATCTTTAGGCTAAACGTTCATCCGTGGACAATGAAATTGCATGTGTTTAAGAGTGTAGTTTTATTCACCCATTTATTCATGTATTTTTTTTTTTAAAGGAAATCCTTTATTTTTATGGCTGTGTTGGGTCTTCCTTTCTGTGCGAGGGCTTTCTCTAGCGGTGGCAAGCGGGGGCCACTCTTCATCACGGTGCGCGGGCCTCTCACTATCGCGGCCTCTCTTGTTGCGGAGCACAGGCTCCAGATGCGCAGGCTCAGTAATTGTGGCTCACGGGCCCAGCTGCTCTGCGGCATGTGGGATCTTCCCAGACCAGGGCTTGAACCCGTGTCCCCTGCATTGGCAGGCAGATTCTCAACCACTGAGCCACCAGGGAAGCCCCATGTATTCTTTTAATAAATGTTTATTGCTACTATGTGCTTGGCACTGTGGTTGATACTATTGCTAAGAAGGTGAACAAAACAGCCATACTCCCTCCCCTCGTAGAGCTTGTAGTGTAGTGTGTGTGTGTGTGTGTGTGTGTGTGTGTGTGTGTGTTTGTACAAATGCCAACCAAATATATTTATATATATATACATATAAAATTATAGCTGTGATACTGACTACGAAGAGAAAAGGTGCTATGAAAGCATATAACTAGAGTCTAAACAATTGGAGCGGAGATCAGAGAAGGCTTCTCTGAGGAGGTGACATTAAAACTGAGTCCTGAAAAAGCATAGGAGTTAATCAGGTTAACAAGGTGGGGAAGAGTCTTCTAGGCAGGGGGACCAACATGCACGAAGACCCTTAAGGAGAAGGGGCTGAGCACATAATTTCAGAAACATGGAAAAGTTGATGTGTCTGAAAAATGATGAGTGAGGAGAAAGGAAATGAGAGATGAGATTGGAGAGGTAGATAAAAATCAGCATAACACAGACCCAGGTCATCATGGAGAACAACCTAGATATAGAAGCTTGCACAAGGAGCTTTGTAGTAACTATGACAAAAAGAAGACCAACGCAACTGAAGTTCAGGGAGTTTAGGAGAGAAGTGGGAGGGGAGACTAGACAAGTAGACAGACCATGAAGAGCTTTGTAGGCCATGAAAAAGATTTTGTCTGTGGCCTTGAGAGAATAGGAAGCCACTTACATTTGGATTAAGGAAGAGGAATCCTCCCAAAGAGTACTTAGAAGAAACAGCCAAAATTCAGGAGAAAAAAATGGAGACAATAGAGAAATGAAACCTAAGGAAAAAGTGTTTCTTTTAAAAGGCTGAAAGGTTAATATGAAGGTGACTAAAAAAGCAGGGCAGTGACATGATCAGATATGTGTTTATTAAAAAGTGCTCCGGGGCTTCCCTGGTGGCGCAGTGGTTGAGAATCTGCCTGCCAATGCAGGGGACACGGGTTCGAGCCCTGGTCTGGGAGGATCCCACATGCTGCGGAGCAACTAGGCCCGTGAGCCACAATTACTGAGCCTGCGCGTCTGGAGCCTGTGCTCCGCAACAAGAGAGGCCGCGATAGTGAGAGGCCCGCGCACCGCGATGAAGAGTGGCCCCCACTTGCCACAACTAGAGAAAGCCCTCGCACAGAAACGAAGACCCAACACAGCCATAAATAAATAAATAAATAAATAAAAATTAAAGTTCCCTCCACTCCATCATCAAAAAAAAAAAGTACTCCGGCGGGACTTCCCTGCCGGTCCAGTGGTTAAGACTTCGCCTTCCAATGCAGGGGGTGCGGGTTCGATCCCTGGTTGGGGAGCTAAGAACCCACATGCCTCACAGCCAAAAAACCAAAACATAAAACAGAAGCAATACTGTAACAAATTCAATAAAGACTTTAAAAATGATCCACATAAAAAAAATAAATCTTAAAAAAAAAAGTACTTTGGCTGCAGCATGGGAAAATGTTTGAATGTGGCCCCAAGTGAATGTGGAGAGACCAGTTGGAGGGTAATTCTGTCACCCAGGAAAGAGATGATAGTAACTTAGTCTGGGTGGGTAGACAAGAGTGTGAAGTGAGTACATTTAGAGGATATTTACATTAGATCCTTAGACCTTACCCATCTTATAGCTGAAAGTTTGTAAGGGTCTCTCAGCTGTCTAATTTCAGAAGATCTAATGTAAAACATGGTGAACTACAGTGGATAACATTGTATTATATAATTTAAAAAAAGATATTTAGGAGGGTAAAACAGACAGACTTTAGTGACTAGTTGGTACATTAGCCTTCTAAGGCTGTGATAACAAATTACCACAGATTTGGTGGTTTAAAACAACCTAAATTTATTCTCTCACAATTCTGGAGACCAGAAGTCTGAAATCAAGATGCTGGCAGAGTTGGTTTCCTCGGAAGGCTCTGCAAGAGAATTCACTTCATGCCTCTCTCCTAATTGATGGCACCATCAGCAATCCTTTGTGTGCCTTTGGCTTATAGATGCCTCACCCCAATCTCTTCCTCCATCTTCACATGGCCTTCTTCCCAGTCTCCATGTCTCCACATGGAGACACTCCATGTCTTCTCTTCGTCTTTCTTTTTTTCCCCCACTATTATCACTGTTTGATTTTTTTAATTTAAATTTAATTTTATATTGGAGTATAGTTGATTTACAATGTTGTATTAGTTTCAGGTGTACAGCTAAGTGATTCAGTTATACATATACATATATTCATTCTTTTTCAGATTCTTTTCCCATGTAGTTTATTACAGAATATTAAGTAGAGTTCCTTGTGCTATACAGTAGGTCCTTGTTGATTATCTATTTTATATACAGTAGTTCGTATATGTTAAACCCGAACTCCTAATTTATCCCTCCCCAAAATATGGAACACTTCATGAATTTGCATGTCATCCTTGCGCAGGGGGCATGCTGATCTGCTCTGTATCATTCCAATTTTAGTATATGTGCTGCCGGAGTGAGCACTCCTCTTTTTTCTTTTACAACGACATCCATCACACCTATTTATTAGCTCTGTTAGGAGAGGGAGTATGTCTAATCCAGGATTATCTCATTTTGGGAGCCTTATCTTAATTATATCTACAAAGACCCTTTTCTAAATACAGTCACATTCACAGGTACTTGCGGTTAGGACTTGTATTTATCTTTTGGGGGGACACAATTCAACCCACTACACCTGGATAAGGGGATAAGAAAGAGGGAGGTATCAAGGATGACTCTTGGGTTTTAGGTGTGTGAACTAAAGTACTGTCATTTGGTGAGATATGGAATATTATAATAGGAGCAGATTTGGAGAAGGCAATTATGAGTTTAGTCTTGGACATATTGGGATCAAGGTGACTTTGAGACTACCAAGCAGATATATTGGGTACACAGTTGACATATAGGACCTGAAGAAACTGAATGGAGGGTGGTGGTATGTATTAAGATGGAGAATGCTGGAAGAAAACTAGGAAAGACTCATTTTAGTCATGTTATGTTTATGATGTCTAAAAATATCTCCATGTAAATATCAAGAAGGCATTTGGATTATAATGTTGGACCTGTAGATAACAAATTCAAGAGTCCTCAGTTTATAGATGATCATCTAAATCATGAGATTGCCGAGGGTAAAGGGTTGAATAAGAAGAAAAGAGGGTTCAGAACTATTCCATTAGGAAATTTCAGCTAAAAAGGAAGAATTCTCTCTTCCCTTGAGGAGACTGAGAAGCAGTGGCCAAAGAGGTAGGAGGAAAACTAAGTATGGCAACAATAGAATAATGAAAACTGAGGAAAAAGAGTGTTTCTTTTAAAAGGTTGAAAGCCAGGTGAAAGAATGTTTCAAAATGGAGGGAGTGATTAACAGAAAAATCAAGCAAGATGGAGACTGACATTTTTCCCTTAAATTAGGGACAGGGAAGTCATTGATGAGGGTAAAGAATTGTGGACAGAAGCTAGAATGGAGTAAATTGGGGCGGGGGTGGGAGGTGACAAGTGAGAAAATAGAGACATCTTTAAAACAGTATTTTTTGGATATAAACTTACAAAAAGTTATAAACATTGAAATAGTACAAGGAACACATATATCTTTCCCAGATTTGCCTACTGTTAACATTTGAAAAAATTTTATTTAAGTACAGTTTACAATGTTGTGTTAAGCAAAGTGACTTGGTTGTCCATATATTTATTCTTTTTCACATTCTTTTCCATTATGGTTTATCACAGGATATTGAATAGAGTTCCCTGTGCTATGCAATAGGACCTTGTTGTTTATCCCACTGTTAACATTTTATCCCATTTACTTTATCCCTTGTTCTGTGTGTATGTGTGTGCATGCATAATTTTTTTTTCTAAATCATTTGAGGGTAAATTACGTATATCATGGCCTTTTATCCCAAATACTCCAGTGTACATTTCCTAAGAGCAGAAATATTTTCTAACAGAATATAGCAATTATTAATTATAAATATCAATTTTTACATTGACACCTTTACTTAATACACTGTGCTGTGACTTCCCTGGTGGCGCAGTGGTTAAGAATCCGCCTGCCAATACAAGGCGCACGGGTTCAATCCCTGGTCCGGGAAGATCCCACAGGCCGCGGAGCAACTAAGTCCATGCACCACAACTACTGAGCCTGAGCCTGCGCTCTAGAGCCTGCGAGTCACAACTACTGAGCCCGTGAGCCTAGAGCCTATGCACCACAACAAAGAGCAGCCCCTGCTCGCTGCAACTAGAGAAAGCCCGCGGGCAGCAACAAAGACCCAACGCAGCCAAAAATAAATTAAATAAATAAATAAATTTATGGGGAAAAAAATCCACTGTGCTTATGACAATTGTGTCAGATGATCTAATAAAGTCCTTCATAGAATGTTTTCCTTTTCTCTACCTAATACAAAACCCAGTTTAGGGGCAGGTATTGCATGTACTTGTCATATTGTTATATTTAATCTCAAGCCTGTCCACAGCTTTTCTTTGTCTTCTATGATACTGCCTTTTTTTGAAGAATAGAGTCCCCCCCATTTCATTTTTTAAAATAGAATTTTCCTCATTTCAAGTTCATCTGATGATTTTGTGTGATTAGACTGAGGTTGTACATCCTCGGCCACACTGTATCCTTCTCAGGGTATCACATCTGGAGGTGCACAATGTGTAAACATCTTTTTAAAGAAGCTCGCTTGTTCAGGGAAGGAGAGAGATAGGTTGTAGCTATAAGGCAGCATTTTCCAAACTTGGCTATAAATTAGAATGACTTTAGTGGCTTTTAATACCAGTGTAAGGGCTCCTCCTCCAGAGATATTGACTGAATTTGTCTTGGGTGTGGCCCAGACATCAGCATTTAAAAAAAAAACCTCCCTAAATGTTGCTGCTAATGTGCAGCTAAGTGAGAAAAAGTGTATGTGGGTGTTGATGATGGTGATTTAACATGATAGAAGGTTAAGCTTTTGAATGCTATTTGGAAATCCAGTGTAACAAGAAAAAAAATGATGATTAAAGAAAGGAGCTTTGAGGTCTTTTTTGGAGGCCTTTGTACTCTCCTTGAGTACAACTGTAGCAAAATAATAATATGGGATAGTGGTACCATTCTTCACTCTTCAATAACGAGAATTGGGTCATACACATAGAATATGACTAAATATGTGGGGTTTTTTTTAAAGGAAGGAAATTCTTTTTTAAAATTTTTTTATTTATTTTATGTTTGGCTGTGTTGGGTCTTCGTTGCTGCGCACGAGCTTTTCTCTAGCTGCGGCAAGTGGGGGCTACTCTTCGTTGCAGTGCGCAGGCTTCTCATTGCAGTGGCTTCTCTTGTTGCAGAGCACGGGCTCTAGGTGCGCGGGCTTCAGTAATTGTGGCACGTGGGCTCAGTAGTTGTGGCTCATGGGCTCTAGAGTGCAGGCTCAGTAGTTGTGGCGCATGGGCTTAGTTGCTCCGTAGCATGTGGGATCTTCCCAGACCAGGCTCAAACCCGTGTCCCTGCATTAGCAGGCAGATTCTTAACCACTCTGCCACCAGGGAAACCCTAATTACGTGTGTTTTGAGAATTTCTGTGAAAGTCAAATTTCTCAGAAATGTAAGAATCCAGGTATACCAATAGTTTTTCATATTTTAATATTAATTAATATTAATTAATATTTTACAGCAGAGATTAAGAATATGCCTTCTCATCATAATGATTTCATCTGATTTATAGGACTGTACCAGGATATATTATTTATGCCTGAGTTGTAGTAACGTAATATGGTAACAAAAGTTTTTGATGTCAAACCCTTAAGGACCACAGAAAGGATATGCTACACCTTGAAAGCAGATTTTTGTTTTTTTCTTTGTAAGATAGGATATGATACTATTTATCAGATAAGTCGGAAACTTTTATTGTTGAAAGTGGGACATATAACCACTAATCACTAAGAAGAACCACTAACATTGTTTATTATGCAATACATATTACTGTAGACAAAGTTACAAAATATAAATATGTGTCAATTTTGAAGTCTGCACTGATAAAATAGAAGGGTTGTATGGGCTATTATGGTTCATAAAACCTGCTTCTATTGACCGTGGGAGAGAAAGGAGTTGAACAAAATAAACAATTAGAAGAAACTGTATTTTAAAAAGAGTATGATTTCATAGAGGAAGAAATAGAGTGGTTGCTTGAAAAAAATAAGTTAACAAGTTAGGGAAGTTTTGACAGCAGGAAGAAAATTGCAAGGATAAATTCTCTAGGCATAGAGGAAAAAGGTTGAAAAGACAAACGATTGAGATTAGATTCTCTTAGCTACCCTCATCTTTACCATTGTACAACTATACTTATGTCTAGGTATCTCCTACATTAACTTAAATTTTTTTATTGGGGTCAAATTCACACAAAATAAAGCCATTTAAAAACGTGTAATTTTAGCTTTTTCCAGGCGGCGGGGACAGAGGTGGGGCTGGCGGGTCCGCGCGGCCTTGGGGCCAGAGCCCGGGTCCCCGCCCGCCCCAGCGCCCGCCGCCGGCCGAGCCCCGCGCCCTGCGCTTCCGTCCTGGGTCGCGGAGCCCGGAGGCGCACCCGGGTCCGCGGGAGAGGTGGGCGCAGAGGTCGCTTGTGTTGCGGCGGGCGGGGTGTGGCGAGGTTCCGGCGCCTCCGCGGAGCATCGCGGGTCCGGGGCTGGGAGCGCCGCGGCTTGCTATGCTCTCTGCACTTTCCCAGCTCTGAAGCCTCGAGAACACGGCTAGGCAGCAGTAGTTTAATGGGGAGTTTGCCTGCTTGGAACTAGGGGCCTGCTGGGGTCTCAGTTCTTTCTTGGCTGGCCCCGGAACACGAGGTTGCCAGGCGTGTGACAGCAGCAGGTAGGAGTGAGCCGCTGGTGCAGTGATGAGCAGGAAAGGAAGGACACTGGCGGTTGGCCTGTGAACCTAGGCAAGAATGACCAGCCAACACAATCCAGACCGAGGTCCATGGGCCCAGCTCGGTCCTGTGGGGCTGGTCAGTGGAACAGACCTGCAGGTGTGGCTCTTGTCACTCTAGGACTGGCTTCAGGACAGATCCTGCTGATGAGCCCAGGGCACAGTCCTCAGTTCTCCAGGAGAGTGCGCCGGAGGGGAGCCAGGGGGGTGTGCGCGACTCAGCAGGGTGGCGACGGACGTCCAGTCTGCCGGCAAGGGCACTGGGGAGCCGGGGGAAGTCATGGCCTTGGGAATCTCCTCTGCTGAAAAAGAACCTGCGGGCTTATCAAATAACTTTTGTGTGGAACGTTGGTGTGTTGAAAGCAGTTCTGTGTGCTTTTGCCCCTTGGTGTGGATCAGCAGTGCTGAGGCAGCAGGCGTGACACAGAAGTGTGAGAAGAGACCATCTGGAATCCCCAAACTCCAGGGAAACTAGAGGTGACAGCCAGCCTAGTGAAGAGGACAGGAGTTGGGGGCTGGTGGCGGTGGCAGCAGCACAGCAGGTGCCCCTCGTCTCAGGGTCCTAATCCTGGCTCCAGCTGGGTGGTCAGGGGAGCTGCAAAGTCTTCTGGGCAAGCAGAGCCCACAGTCCTGAGCTGTTCTTCGCTGTGTTTGGGTCATCTCCCCCCATCCAAGGGGAAAAATCTAGATGAGGTTTAAGAATCAGTGCTTTAAGAATGTGGATCTCATAGTTGAAACCTTGGAACACGTGTTTTCAGCACAAGGCATTGCAGTGAACAGAAGGATTTAACGCCTTTTCAAGGAGGGTGTCTCCATGTGGCAGAACTAGAGAATAAATGGGTCTTAAATAAACAACAACAAAAAAAAACGTGCAATTTGGGACTTCCCTGGTGGCATAGTGGTTAAGAATCCGCCTGCCAATGCAGGGGACACGGGTTCGAGCCCTGGTCCGGGAAGATCCCACATGCCGCTGAGCAACTAAGCCCGTGCGCCACAACTACTGAGCCTGCGCTCTAGAGCCCGCGGGCCACGACTACCGAGCCTGCGTGCTGCAACTACTGAAGCCCACGCGCCTAGAGCCTGTGCTCTGCAACAAAAGAAGCCATCGCAATGAAAAGCCCGCGAACCGCATCGAAGAGTAGCCCCCGCTCGCAGCAAATAGAGAACGACCATGAGCAGCAATGAAGACCCAACGCAGCCAAAAATAAACTAAAAAAAAAAAAAGTGCAATTCAATGGCATTTAGTACATTCACAGTGTCATGCAACCGCCACCTGTATCTTGTTCTAAAACATGTTCATCACACAAAAGAAAACCCCATATCCATGAGGCATTCCTGCCCTATTTTTCCCCTTTCCCCAGCCACTGACAATCTCCAATCTGCTTTCTTTCTCTATGGATTTACCTATTCTGGACAGTTCATATAAATGGAATTATATAATATGTGACCTTTTGTGTTAGGCTTCTTTTACTTAGCATAATGTTTTTGAGATTCATCCACTTTGTAGCATGTACCGGTACTTACTTCCTTTTTATGGCTGAGTAATATAGTATGTTGTGTGTATATATCACAATCTGTTTATCCACTCCTCTATTGATGGACATTTCGGTTGCTTCCATCTTTTGGTTTTTATGAATAGTGCAGCTGTGAACATTCATGTACAAGTTTTTGTTTGAACATCTGTTTTCAATTCTTTTGAGTATATACCTAGGGTAGAATTGCTGGGTCATATGGTAATTCTATGTTACTGAGGAACAACCAAACATTTTCCACAGCAGCTATACCATTTTACATTTCTACCAGCAATGTGTGAGGGTTCCACTTTCTCCACATCCTCTACAACACCTGTTATTTTCTGCTTTTTTGATTATAGTCCTCCTAGTGGGTGTGAGTGCTATCTCACTGAGGTTTTGATTTGCATTTCCCTGGTGCTTAATTATGTTGAGCATCATTTCATATGCTTATTAACAGCTATTAGCATATCTCCTTCAGAGAAATGTCTGGTCGAGTCCTTTACTCATATTTATTTATTTATTTTTGGCTGCGTTGGGTCTCCGTTGCTGCGCGCGGGCTTTTCTCTAGTTGCGGTGAGCGGGGGCTACTCTTCGTTGCGGTGCACGGGCTTCTCATTGAGGTGACTTCTCTTGTTGCAGAGCACGGGCTCTAGGCTCGCGGGCTTCAGTAGTTGTGGCATGTGGGCTCAGTAGTTGTGGCTTGCGGGCTCTAGAGCGCAGGCTCAGTAGTTGTGGCGCATGGCTTAGTTGCTCCGCGGCATGTGGGATCTTCCTGGACCAGGGCTGGATCCCGTGTCTCCTGCATTGGCAGGTGGATTCTTAACCACTGCGCCACCAGAGAAGCCCCTTTACTCATTTTTAAATTGGGTTGTTTGTCTTGTTGTGAGTTCTTTATATATTCTGGATAGTAGACCCTTATCATATATATGAATTGCAAATATTTTCTCTTTTCCTATATTAGCTTTTCCACCTGTGTCGTGGAGGTCATTTCTTCTGAAAGATCTTGATACTAAATGTATTGCTAACCATGCCCTTGCCACTTAGTCTTTACTTAGGGCCTTGAAAAATGCTCATTATAAAAGACACTTGACGTTTCTTAAACTGGGTGCTAGGTACATGGATGACCATTTTATTTACACATTTTAGTTCTCATATATAGGTTACATTCACTCTTTTGTGTGTGCATATATATTTTAAACGCTTGACAGTGCTGCTTCCTCTAATTCTCCATTCTCCTACTGCTGTCCTTTCATTGACATACTTCTAGAATGAGCTGTCTATATTTGCCAGTTCATTTTATCCACAACTAGTGCCTCTTTAATCCCTCGCAATACAGCTTATTTGTCCGTCCTGAAATAGCGACACCTTTGAGTCTCTGCCCCACCTCCATCTTTAGTCTTTCTTCCTAGATGATGCTACTCATGACTCACCTAGTTGCATTATGCAGATGACTCTTCAATCTGCATCTCTAAACCGAAGCCCTAACCCAAGATTTAGAACTCTATATGCTGGATATTCTTACTTTCTTCTTATTACTTACTTATTACTTACTTATACTTATAAGTATAAATATTACTTATTACTTTCTTTCTTATATCTACCAGATATATTTCTCCTATTAATCAAGTTATTTCCAATCCAAATCCTTATTTCTTCAAACCACATCAGTTTCAGTCTCAAGAGTTTTGTAGTAATTTGGCTGGTTCCTCCCTCTTCAGTCACTCCTTATATCGGATCAGTTATCACATCTGATTTCTACACTTCATTTCCACTCATTGATTATCACCCCATTTTAATCCATTTTCGTGGGGTGCTGGAATTATTTCAATAGCCCTCTCTGCCTGACTCTACTTCCTCTTTCTCCTTAAGTGATAATGGAAATCTTTAAGAGGGGGCGATGTGATGAAACGTGGTCCTAGATAAGAAAGATAACTCTGGTAGTATTGGGGAAGATGAAGTGGAGAAGGAAGAGTTTTGACCTGAGGCCAAGAAACCCTAAATTGTGGCAATGGAGCGGTGGATATAAAAGCGTAAAGTCGACTAGCGACCAATTAGAGCTGGAAGGACTTACATCTAACATACTGTATTCTACTCCCATAAATTAAGTACGTCAAGTGAATTTTTGCTAAGCGAGCCATACCCGTGCTTCTGTAAGGACCGTCACGTTCCGCGTGGGCCAACCAGCCTCCGTCATCCAGACGCCGGATTCCAGATTGGCAGTTGGAGTGTCACGGAGCGCGTCTCTCTAGCTACCGTCTCTATGGTTCATGGAATCTCCAGGTCGGGGTTTGACCGGTCTGGCTTTTGCGCGTGCGCTAGCCCAGGCGGGTGCCCGCCCTCCCGCAACAGCCCGAATTCCCGGGAGGGAGGGGCGGGTTTGGGAACGGTGCGGCGGCAGCCGCTGCTGCCCCAGCACTCAGGGCTCTTCCCGGACCGAGCCCGTGCCGGGGAGCTTCCGCCGCCTCCTCGGGTGGCGCTCACCCGGCCCCAGATGGTGGGTCCGGAGGATGCCGGAGCCTGCTCGGGAAGAAACCCGAAGTTGCTCCCTGTGCCGGTGCCTGAGCCCGCAGGCCTGGACGGGAAGATGATTCGGGCCACGGGCGGCTTTGGCGGAGGCGCCGGCGCTGTGGAGACTCCGGAGGAGGAAGAGGAGGAAGAAGAGGAGGAGGAGACGCCGCCGCCTCAGCAGCTCCTTAGGCGTTATCTCGCGGCGACCGGGGGGCAGCTGGAGCCCGGGCTGTGCTACTGTCCGCTCCCCGCCGGCCAGCCCCGCGTTCTGCCGCGCTCGGCAGCCCCGCACTCGGACGCCTGCTCGCCGGACGCGGTCTCCAAGCACCGCGGCGCGGAGGCGGCGGATGCCCGCGCGGCGCGGCACGGAGGCATGACGAACGGGGACTCGGGCTTTCTGCCGGGCCCGGACTATCGCGACCTGGCCCGCGCCGGCGGCCGGGAGCCGCGCCACCGCCGCCTCCGCCCGGAGGGGCCTGGCGACGAGGGCGCGGACGGCGCGGGCAGCCCGTCCGACTGGGCCGCGCCGCTCGAGGACCCGCTGCGAAGCTGCTGCCTGGCGGCGGCGGACGCCGAGAGGCCCGAGGACGCGGGCAGCGGCTCGGGGAGCAGCCTGGCCAGCAGCGGCAGTGGCAGCGAGGACTTGGAGCAGCCGGGAGCCGGCCCCGGGGGTCCCGAGGAGGGCGCGTCGCCGGTCACCTCGGCCGAGAGGACTAGCGGAGGCGCCAGCGCCGAGTCGCGCCTCGTTTTATCCGACGTTCACTTGAACTCTCGGAACACATTCGAGGTGAGCCGCCTCCAGAGCGCCCGCGACCACCTGCCGCCGTCGGGGCCGCCGGTGCCCTCGCCTGCCGCGGAGCAGGGCCCCGCGGGGACCTCGGCTTGGGCTCGACGGAGCGGCGGCTTCGCCGACTTCTTCGCCAGGTACAGCGCAGACTGCGCCGGGGTTCGGGGAGGGCTCGGGCCGGGAGCTGGCGTAGAGCGGCGTGGAGGCTCTCGCTGGCGTCCGGATTGAGCTTTGATTTTTCACCGGGGGAAGAGGAACTAGGTCTGCATTGTGTATCGGAGAAGCTGTGAGCGCGGGGAGCCAATCTTTTTGTTCCCCTGTCCGCTGGACGCTCTACCTGCCATTCACACCTGGTTTCTGTGTTTTCAGGCCGGCGTGCTAGTGCCTTACCTACAGTTTTCCCTCTTCCGGAAAAACAGACCACCTTCCTCGTCCCCATGTACTACAAAGGATTAGGGGCGGGTGGCGGTGCGGTGCGGTGTGTGTGTACCGGTGCGGTTGTGAAAGAGAAAGGGAAGTCATTTTGCAGAGCTATTTGCGTGGAGTCGAAACCCATTCAAGTAGTTTGGGAATTCTTAAAAGTAGAGGTGGTTGTGTTTCATAGCCTTTAACAGCTTGTTTCAGTGGCCTTTATTAAAATGCCGTCAGTTTGGTGTTTAGAATTTGATCGCGGCCTTTAAAGCCAAATTACTATGGCGCTTTATGTAGAAAAATCCCTCTTTACTTTTACCAGATAGGCCTCTACTTTTTTTCAGCATCTTTTTAATTTTTTATGGTGTTGTGTATGTGATTTGACCTGCTATTCTTGAAATTAAATTACGGTGCTGGACACTAAAGGTTTCAGAGTGGGACTTTGATAGGGATAAATATGTCGTTAGAAAATACTCATCTTAATATACATTAATGAAAAAGCAATTTTGGGGTCAGGTTTTGACACGCTTATTTTTTTTTAAGTCTCCAGGAAAACAGGAAAGTATTCCCAACTTGTAAAACTCTCCCTTTCAGAGTTCTTTCTCCTTTCTCTTGTGTTTTTGTTCCCTTTTCAGGGATCTTGACAAAAACCAGAAGTAAAAGAAATAAGGAATGCGACTCAAGTTTTAGAGGATTATACAGTTAGTGTGCATATTTGTAGACTCACAGGCACAGTTTTTTGATTAATATTTCTTACTCCTTTTTCTACTTTATTAACTTATTTTTCCTGCTTGCGTAAATTTACAAGTAAATTATGAAGTTGTTTAAATCAAGATTGGGAAATCCTAATTATGTGTTACTTATAGGACAACATATATAGTAGTGAGATCTGTATTTGTGCCTACAATTGCAAAGATATACTTAAAGCTTGTAGTGGCAATATTTTAAATGCACTTAAGGGGGCTTCCCTGGTGGTGCAGTGGTTAGGAATCCGCCTGCCAATGTAGGGGACAAGGGTTCGAGCCCTGGCGGGGGGAGATCCCACATGCCGCGGAGCAGCGAAGCCGATGCGCCACAACTACCGAGTCTGCGCTCTAGAGCCCGCCAGCCACAACTACTGAGCCTGCGTGCCACAACTACTGAAGCCCGCGTGCCTAGAGCCCGCGTTCTGCAACAAGAGAAGCCACCACAATGAGAAGCCTGCACGCCATAATGAAGACCCACCGCAGCCAAAAATAATAAATAAATAAATAAAACTGCCTGACAGCTGACATCAAAACTTGACCAATAAACACCCAAAAGTTCCACAAGGTCACAAGTTAAAAAACTTAACACACCTTAAGTGCTTTTAATTAATTAATTTATTTATTTATTTATTTTTGGCTGCGTTGGGTCTTTGTTACTGCGCGGGGACTTTCTCTAGTTGCCGTGAGCGGGGGCTACTCTTGGTTGAGGTGCGTGGGCTTCTCATTGCGGTGGCTTCTCTTGCTGTGGAGCACGGGCTCTAGGCGCACAGGCTTCAGTAGTTATGGCACGCGAGCTCAGTAGTTGTGGCTCACGGGCTGTAGAGCGCAGGGTCAGTAGTTGTGGCACACGGACTTAGTTGCTCCGCGGCGTGTGGGATCTTCCCAGACCAGGGCTCGAACCCGTGTCCCCTGCAATGGCAGGCGGGTTCTTAGCCACTGTGCCACCAGGGAAGCCCTTTCAGGCAGTTTTACACCTGAAAGGGGCTGTGGAGAGCACTAATTCAACCAATATACCCAGAGTACTTGCTCTGTGCCACCCATTGGGAATAGAGATGGTTTGTGCAATGGTCCCTGACTTGGAGGTGGAGTGCAGGTTAGTGGGGATTAAGTTTGAAGACAGATACATTATATATGTATTGCAACATTCAAACAATAACAAGGCAAATCTGTTATAAGAGGCTTTCACATTGACAGTAGGCAGGAATTTTTATATAATTTAGAAAATTTCTTTAACCTGTAGACTGATAGGACTTTAATTAGCATGGTAGTTGACATTCATATGATATGCTTTTCACGTGTAGCAGAGCACTGGGTAGGAAATCAGTAAACTTAGGTCCCCTGAAGTTAATTTATGTAAGCTTCATTTTTGAGATCTGAATGTCAAGATTCTAAGCATCATTGCTTCCTTCATTTAACATTCTTGGGAAAGAGCACAATCAGACAGAGGCATAATTTTTCTCTTAACATTTAGTCAAACCCTTAACTGGATTCTGAACACCTTAAAGGCAGAGACTGTGATGTTCATTTCTGAATCTACAGTACCTAGTGCTAGTATGAAGAATCCCATTCATATTGTGCTGAAGTGACAATTTGCATGGACTGTCCGTTTTTACTCTTCTCTAGGTAGTGTAATTTTGAACAAATCGTCCATCCCCGAAGAGAATAATCAGAAATTTCCCTTGTTCCTACAACCTAAGAGTGTTTTTTCTTCCTGTGCACAGTTGTCATTCTCAATTCTGAAACCCAGATGAGGCCTTCCTTTGGGGATATCTTGTTCTAGGATGTATTCCTGTTCTTGGTGCAGCCCCTTCCCTCACTTCATTTTTTGGTGAGGAATCTCACTGTCTAAAGAGAGTAGTTTAGTTAGCTAGGAGCAGAGCTGGGATTAGAAACAGGATTTCTGATTTTCAGTCCAGGAATTTGATTATAACTTCTGTTCACCTGTGACTCTTTTCTTTCCCGCCTGATTATCTCCATCATTCCCTTCTCCTTTCCACTTCCTCTCTTTCTCTTAACTGGGCAAAAAATCTATAACAGAAATAGTTTGAAAGAATAGTTTCATGTTTGTTTTAACCTTTTACAAGTAAAGAGAGGGGACCATTTTATAGCAGTATATCTATTACTACAAAAATATGTTCAATCAAGACACATCATTGACAGGAGCTTCATTGAGTAGGGTAGAAATCATGTAGGAGAAAAAGGAATTTGGTCCAGGATGGGACAGCTCTCATCATCTCCTGCTTGCCCTCCCTTCTGGATGAGGTGAGTTCTATTTCAGTCCCTGTTGGGGGCTTGCCCTAGCTTCACACGGGCATCTCTCTGTGTTTATGGTGACTTGATTACAGGAGCCCTAGAAGTAACATTCCTTTAGATCCTTGGCCCTTTCCTGTCTATAAAAGTTTTGAAATGCTAGGTGAGTACCACTACTGCCACTGTTACCAACTTAGCAGTGAGAAGAAGATGAAAGCTAAGAAGCAAATCTCTTGTGTTTTCAGGCTAGCCTTTGTTTCTCAAAGATCTGTTTTTTTTTTTAAATTAATTAATTAATTAATTATTTTTAGCTGTGTTGGGTCTTTGTTTCTGTGCGAGGACTTTCTCTAGTTGCGGCGAGCGGGGGCCACTCTTCATCGCGGTGCGCGGGCCTCTCACTATCGTGGCCTCTCTTGTTGCGGAGCACAGGCTCCAGACGCGCAGGCTCAGTAGTTGTGGCTCACGGGCCCAGTTGCTCCGTGGCATGTGGGACCTTCCCAGACCAGGGCTCGAACCCGTGTCCCCTGCATTGGCAGGCAGAGTCTCAACCACTGCGCCACCAGGGAAGCCCAAGGATCTGTTTATTACTCTGTTTTGAAAGTGAAGTAGCTTTAAACCATTTTTATGTGTCCGTTAAGCAAATTCATGTCTTAATTGTTTTCAGACTAGAGGGGTTTATTCTTTAAGTCGATACACTCTTAATAGGTGTATTTTTAAAAACCTTTTAAATAGATAGATTGGGGGTTTGGGATTGACAAGTACACTCTGCTATATTTAAAATAGATAACCAACAAAAGGACCTACTGTATAGCATAGGGAAATCTGCTCAATATTCTGTAGTAACCTAAATGGGAAAAGAATTTGAAAAAGGATAGATACATGTATGTGTATAACTAAATCACTTTGCTGTACCTGAAACTAACACAACATTGTTAATCAACTATATTCTAATATAAAATAAAAATTTTTAAAAAGCTGTTTAATACTTTTGAGGCTTGTTTGGATTGCACTGGCAGAGTTACTGTTGTTTAGAAACACGCAAGTATCTATCTGTGTCTCCTGGTAGTGTTGATAGTTTTTTACAAAATTTTCAAGATGAATCATAAGAATTCAGTGGCTTAAAAGGGCATAGCTAAGGTAGGGGAAAAAATACTGAAGGTTTTTTTTCTTTTATCTGAAAAGATAGACTTTATAGATTGTGGAATCTATATAGACCTTTATAGATTGATTTTATAGATTCTGGAACATAGAGATTCATGTAGCTTTCCCAGTAATTATCGACTCTGAAACTTCCTAAACATTGTTGCACAAAATTATTTTCACGGAGCTCTTTTTATTATGAGTAGCTGAGCAGGGAAGACTAGAAAGGCTCATTTAGTGATTTCTTTTCATATATAGGCAGTCTCCAATCTCCCCAATAGGAAAATTGTTGAGAATATACTTTTTGTGATGATATTGAGAATAAAAACTTTCTAAGTTATAATTTTTCTTAAGCTTCTCAGAAACAACGAAATTTTCTCTCCTACTCAGAATTTAGTTGGTGAACACTAGTTGATGAAATCATTATTCACCTGAGCCATCATTGACCTCCGACAGATAGGGCTCCTTTATTTGTTTAACTACAGTTTTAAGACCAGTTTCTCAAAAACTCCCTTCTTTAACATCTCAATAAAGAAAAGGCAAAATATCCAACTTCTGATAAGTTTTAAGAGATTTTTATAGCTCCCCAAAACAAGCAGTTCTTTAAAACAGGTGTGGTATGATTATAAGGAGAATGAAGAAATATCTTGCTGTAAACATTGAATTTTTGTTACTACAAGAGATTGTAAAAATAAAGGCTAAAGTATTTGTCTCATTAATGAAACTCTCTTGGACATTACTTATATATTAATAACTGTATATTAATATAATTACAATGTTTAAAATTTTAGAAAAGCTGGAAAGAATGTGTAATCAGTTGCTCTAGAATAAAAATAAGGGTCCTTTAGGATTTTAGTGTTGTGAAGCTACCCATTATAATATTAGACTGAGGAGCTAATGGCTGAAGAGTCTTTTGTATCTTTCCCGTTTCTGACCCTTTTTCCCCTCTCAGATCCAGTATTTTCTTAAAGAAACCAACCAACCGCAAGACCCTAGATATCTGTACTAAACAATTGGCAATCCAGCATTGGTTCAAGGACTTCATGGTTAGAGATGTGATCATCTGAATATAAATTAGCTAGAAAGTACTGGGAAACTCCAATTTTTGGGGACTAAGTTAGTTTTAATCGCCCAAACATATTATTTTGGTTTTTGTTTTTGTTTTTAATTAATTAATTTATTTATTTTTGGCTGCGTTGGGTCTTCATTGCTGCGTGCAGGCTATCTCTAGTTGCGGCGAGCGGAGGCTACTCTTTGTTGCCGTGCGCAGGCTTCTCATTGCGGTGGCTTCTTGTTGCGGAGCACGAGCTCCAGGCATGCGGGCTTCAGTAGTTGTGGCTCGTGGGCTCTAGAGCGCAGGCTCAGTAGTTGTGGGGCACGGGCTTAGCTGCTCTGCGGCATGTGAGATCCTCCCAGACTAGGGCTCGAACCGGTGTCCCCTGCGTTGGCAGGCGGATTCTTAACCTCTGCCGCCACCAGGGAAGTCCCCAAACATATTATTTCGAAGTGCTAAGCTAAATTAACATTTTAACACTAAGCCCCAATAAGCAAAGCAGGCTATTGTTCTAATATTAACTTGGAGTTAACTTGTTCGGTAGAAATTTTCTGAACTGTTCAAAATGGGCATAGAGATTTACTTTTTATTTTTTAAAATACTTTTTGTTTAAGGATAATTTTATATGTACAGAAAAGTTGCAAAAGTACTACAGAGAGTTCTGGCATACCCCTCACCCAGTTCCCCTGTTGGCAGCATCACATAACTGTGGTACATTTGTCACAACTTTTATTTGCTAGCCATCACCTAGTAAGGTGGTATTAATTTAGTATTGGAAATGAGTTAGACATGGTAATGAGTTGTTCTTCAGGTGATCTAGAGCAATGGTTTTTAAAGCTTTTCAGTTCAGACTATTTGGAGCAACATTTACTAGATTTAACAACCAGTAACTATTTGTTATATAAGTTTTTTTGTTTTTTTGGGTTTTTTAAATTTTATTTCTTTCTTTTTGGTTGCGTTGCGTCTTTGTTGCTGCGCGCGGGCTTTCTCTAGTTGCTGCGAGCGGGGGCTACTCTTCCTTGCGGTGCGCGGGCTTCTCATTGCGGTGGCTTCTCTTGTTGTGGAGCACAGGCTCTAGGCACGTGGGCTTCAGTAGTTGTGGCACGTGGGCTCAGTAGTTGTGGAGCATGGGCTCTAGAGCGCAGGCTCAGTAGTTGTGGCGCATGGGCTTAGTTGCTCCACGGCATGTGGGATCTTCCCGGACCAGGGCTCGAACCCGTGTACCCTGCATTGGCAGGCAGATTCTTAACCACTGTGCCACCAGGGAAGCCTTATAAGTTTTTTTTGATTTTTGAAATATTCCTGTGACCTAAAGGGTAAGGTTTATTTTTTTATTTTATACTCATTTGCCCAGAGTCAGATAGTTAATTAATAAAAAAAAAATCAGAACTAGACATAGATATGATTGCCAGGGTTTGGAGCTAATACATTGATTTCTGTGAATTATAAGAGGTTTATGAACAAAAACATAGCTTTTGGTGTAGTGAAAATACTATTGTCTTGAGAAATAAGAAACTTGGCTTTTGTCCTAGGTAGTGTCTTTTCTTCTACCATTAAATAATTGTGTGATCTTGGGCAAATCATTAAATTTCTAGACTTCAGTTTACCCATCTGTGAAATTAGGAGATTCAGAGTCCCTTTCAGCTCCAATACACTGTGATATTGCACAATTCTCTTGCATTCACTGTTGTACACCTCAAATATTTGTTGGCTAAATACTACAAATGTGAACCAAGTCAAAGAGGATGCTTAAAAAACACCGTATTTTTTCGTCTGTAAAATGAGAAGGTTGCCAGAGATAGAAATATCCCCTTCAACTCTAGAGTCTACCTTGAACATTTTCTTCGGTAAAGGTCTAACTCTGCCTCAGAGTAATCATGCTAAACATCAGTGATCTTTGTTTAGTTTCCCATATGCAGAGAGGACAGACCAGCAGCTCTCATTTTTTTTCTTTAGAAAATTCTAGATTTTTTTTTTCTTTAAAATTTCTTTGGAGTAGGAATAGGGTAATAAGTAAATTCTAGTTAATCAATGAACTGGAATTTGAGACTTTTAACTTCCAGACCATGAGTTATTTCTCAAAGTTTGCCAGTGTTCCACTTCGGAGGACTGTTCCTAGCCTTTGTTGTACTTCAAAATCACCTAAAAGCACATTAAAAAAAAAATTGGATTCTCCAGAATCCACAACCCCTACTTAGTTGGACTCAGGGGACTTGCTTTTGGCAGGTGGCATCTTCAAACTGTAGGATATAATGTAGTGGTTAAAGATGCTGGTTGTGGGGTTGGACTGCCTGGCTTTAAATAAGCTTACTAGCTGTGTAATTATGGACAAGTTACTTGACCTCTCTGGACCTTAGGCAACTCATCCATAAAATGGGGGTAATAGTGATACCTATCTCATGGGATTGTCATGAGGGTTAAATAAGATAATATACTAAGGGCCTTGTATTTATTATTTGGTATATAGTGAGGATTCAAATGTTATTCATACCACGGAAGACCTCCACAGTCCCTTCCCCAACTTCATCACTGAAATCAACTGGTTTAAAGAAAGGGAGAGACTGGAATGAATTTTTTGTGTACTCCCTGAAGAAACATTGCACAGTTTGTGTAGCAGATTTTAAAATAATTTGTATTGGGATTGGATGGGTGTCAAAATGGACTCTGGTGTAGTGATATAAAATTTCCAGAAGTAGTGAAGCTTCGCCTAAAAAGCAGATCTGAGAAGAAACTGAAAGGAGAGAATGTTGAGAAAGATTAAAAATGTTTGCATCTTTTATTGTATTAAGGAACTTTTACGACAGGCAGAGACAACTTTGTAAGTTTAAATTCATGAAATGTTTAACTTGGCTTACTCATACATTTCATACTTAGTATTTTGTGGTAGGAAAGCTTTGAGGAAAAGTGAAAACATTTGGAGATTTTGAGGTGATACAGCTGTTACCCATCTATGAATGTGTTATTCAGAAAGGGAAAGCCAGTCCTTTCTGAGGTGGCTTATTTATTCCTAGGAACCCTGTTAGCTACACTAAATGTTGTCCCCAGGGAGTGGTGGTTGCTAGTTGCTTAGACCCTAGGATGGTAATCATTAAACGTTAGTGTTAAAAATCACCTGTGCTGTGGGCTGTGGGGGGGGGGGGGCGTTAGGAATGCACATTCCTTGAGCCCCCTTTTTGATTTAGTAGGTCTTGGGTGGGGCCCGGTACGAATCCAGATATTTAACAGAGATTCTCAAGTGATTCTGATGCAGGTGGTTCCCACACTAGAATTAATGAAATACATTTGACCCTTGAAAAACAGGGGTTTGAACTGCGTGGGTGCACTTATATGTGGATTTTTTTCAAGAGTAAATACTACAGTCCTACACCGTCCTCTGTTGATTGACTCCCTGGATGCAGAACCACAGGTAAGGAGGGCAGACTGTAAAATTATACTGGGATTTTTGTCTGTGTGGAGGGTAGGTCCCCATAGTCCCTGCGTTGTTCAAGTGTCAGCTGAAATTATTGATAGGCAGGTCTCCTCAGGTAATAACTGAAAGAAGGTACAACATAACATTTATAGTTTAGATTGCTTTATTGATTTAAAATTGGGTCATGTTTAGGTACTATGTAATTGATGAGTATAAATAGAGATATAGTAGAGAACAGGTATAAAAACAAATGTAGAAGTATTTTGCTAACTTTCACTAGGTTAAGAAACTGTCTCTGCCTAATTAAATCTTAGTTTCCTTTTTATTAGTGGGAAAGGTCTTTTACTTTCATTTTATGTAGTTTAGATAGCTATGCTTACATGTTCTGTGAAAAACTTTAACTCACAAAACCTTACTCAGGTCTCTTCAACATGGAGTCATAACTTTACTTCTCCTTATTTATAGTTTATCAAAAAGGGTATTAATTTTCTGTCCTTCTGCTGGGTAGTTGTAATTCTTCTCCATGCCTTTAAGAAAAAATCCTGCATGTTGTACATGGCTTATTCCCCTCCAGAATTTGCTGCTTCAGCCTTTCTTGCACTTCTTATTTCTGTGGCCAAAACAAGAAAGAGGAAAAACCATGTGACTGTCTGGGTTTTCAGCAGGCTCTTTCCTGCAATTAAGAGAAGTTTACCTAGGAAACCAAGCTATAAGTTACGTTCCTATTTAGTTTGAGAGTAAACTTGGTAATGCGTTTAATTTACCTTTGAATTTTGCTTTTCAGTTTCTTTTTAATATGAATTTTACTTTGGGATACATTTCTTGGTTAAAAAATACTTCCTTCTGCCTGTCTCTAACCTCACACAGATTAAAACATTTTAGGTTTGGAACTGAACATGATAGTTTCGAAATCAAATTCTGTGCTGTGTTCTCATATTTTCCCCAATACTGTAATATACAACTACCCATCATACACTGGGCATTATTTAGAATTTCCAAATCTGGTTTTCATCTAGACTGTTTGTAGTCATTTTCTAGTCAAGGACGGGAAATACTTTTCTGTTGCTGTCCCAGGGAAAAGTTATTCAAAGACTATAACAGTTTATTAGTTTTTGTTGTCATTATTAGAAAAACATAAAATGCTCATTACCTGCTTTCTAAAAGCAGGACAGGGAATATAAAATAAAACTAAAGATAAATACTTTGTTTCTGTACTATACCAGTTAAGGTGGTAAGAAAGAAGATAAAATTGGGAGGGTGTGGAGGTTCTGTTAGAGAATGAGTTTGAAGAGGTTTGTATAGAGAAAAATTGCTGGAGAGAATAAATGTTAGCTGGAAGTTAGCTCTGTACTTTGGCCTGTGGGCTTCAGAGTATTGCCACAGATTATTTACATATTTATTTTTCTATTCTGCTTACTTCAATGCCTTTGTGGATGTTTCTGGCAACTTCTTAATGATAGCTGCTGTGCCTCTTCTTCTTAACTTCCGTAATATCCCCATCCCCTCATGGCTTCTTAACAGGTTATATCGTGCAACAGAAATATTTTTTAATGACAGGTTGTGTATATCAGGTTTAATTTAGACTTTAAAAGTTTAGGTTGTTAGTATGATAGATTATGTATTGAAAAGTACATGTATCAAAGTGTAAGATAAATGCAATATACAGTATTACAGAATGTATTCTTACTTGAGTTCAAGTGCTAAAAGGCAAACTTCTCCTACAAGCACCATGGTAAATCTAGCAAACAATTTAAATCTCTCACCCATGAGAAGAAAATTGTTCATTATCAGGAAGATATATTGTGTAGAAATTTAAGTTTTGAAGTAAGTTATTAAAGTTTTAAATCAGTAAAAGGTCTCAATTGAATAAGTAGTTTCTGTGTTTTTGAAAAGTGATAAAATTTAAGTTGCTTTTTTGCTTACATGGTCCTTGACACTCCTCACCCCACCCCTGCTGAATTGACTTTTTAACTTCATTGGTGCTACCTAAAATTAGTACCAATGGGTGTTAGGTGTTGTTTGGAAAACAAAAGGTTTGTTGTGATTCTTAATTGTGTGTTGAGCACCAAAATTTGTTATCTAAAGACTAATAAAATAAAGCTTTTGATACACAGTTATTATATAGGGTAACCAGCACGATAACTGCACATATAACTAGAGGGTGACGTCCATCTTTGTGATATACTTCCAGAAGCACATTAATGCTGTCAAGAATACAGTACTAGGACAGGGATTAACTTTCAAAATTGGCTATACTAATAAAATAACTGAGAATTACACTGCATGAAGAAAAAATTTTAGAAGATAACCACTATAAAATGTTCTTGATTAAAATAATAACTAGCTACGCATTTTAATGAAGAGGTAAGATTGTTTTGCTCTTGTATGAGACCACCAAAATCTTTTGATTTAGTTGTCCATTTGATGGAAACATCATAACACCCAGTGGAAAAAAAGACAGTAGTTACCTTGGTCAGGAGAGGTATTTCAACTATGCTGCTGGAAGATAGGTTCTATCATGTATACCTTCAATTCAGGAAGTACTTCTAGGTCAGAGGAGCAAAATGTCAACAAAACAAAAATAACAACAACAACCCTAGCGCTAAGTGTCTGCCTCTTTATTGTTAGAGTTTAGGCACCTAATAGATGTGGTTTAGCCTCTGCTTCAATTTTTTCACTAACAAGGAGCTCAATTTCCTCAATGCAGCCTATTGAGAGTATTAATTGTTAGAAGTTTCTTTATGTCAGAGCACAGTGTATCTCTTTGTAATGTTCCTGGTCCTAATTTGCCCTTTAAAACCACAAAGAACAAGTCAGTTCTTTTACATAATTACAATTCATAAGATTGCTACTGAATCTTTTTTTGTTTTTGGACCCTCCCAGCTAAGCATATACAATTCTTATGAGTTAGTTTACGATTTTCTTACCATTTATTCTTTCAACAGATGCTATTGAGCCCTATTTTTTAAATAGATATATATGTGTGTGTGTGTGTGTGTGTGTGTGTGTGTGTGTGTATATATATATATATATATATATATGAGGCATTGAGGAAATTAGATTAAAAATATTTTATTAGCAAACTTAAGATGGGAGAGTCATATAAATCAGTACTTAACCATATTACCTGATTAGTGTTATAAAAGAAAATGCAAGGGTACCTTAGCAGCACTGAAGAAGGAGTGATTAACTTTGGGATGAGATGTTAGGGAACTCGTCACAGTAGATGAGACATGAATGCTTAGGGGTTTTTTGTTGTTGTTTTTTAATACCAATGAGGAGGGTTTGGATTGGAATGAGGGTGAAGCCAGTATAGGCATACAACAGCATAGGCAGAATTATACATGGAATAGCACAGCACTTTTGGAACTGTAGAGACTTACAAGTATGACCTCACTTTAGGGCTGGTGAGGTAGAGTGTCAAAAACCGAGGCACAAAGGTTGGGGCTAAATTATGAAGGAGTTTGTGTGACAGAACTAAGCATTTTGAATTGATTCTGTGAGAGGTGGCAGTCCATAGGACCTTTGATGGGTTTTTAAAACAAGGGCAACGTGCTTAGGATTGCATTTTAGAACAGTGACTCTTGTAGCAGTGTAGCAGATGATTTGGGACTTGAGAAACTGGGGCTTGGATACATTCATGGTAGTTTACCTGTACTTGTCAGGCTCTTTATTAAAGTGTGATATCCAGATTATTGATGTAAACAACATTAAATTCAGTCCCTGTCAGAAGGGGTAGCTAACAAATTCAGTGACATATGCTTATACCAGTAGCTGTTTTGTGAAGCTTTAATGAAGGTAAACTTTGAATCTGATTTTTGTTTCTGAGAGAAGTGAGATGATACGAAAATGGAGAGTGATGTGAAAAATTATGTCTACCATGTTTTGTAAGGAATTTGATGAGGGGAGAAAAGAGCCAGAATAGTTGTTAGGCCAGTTTTTTCCCCCCTAAATTCAAGTATAGTTGATTTACAGTATTATACTAATTTCAGATGTACAACATAGTGATCTGATATTTTTATAGATTATACTCCATTTAAAGTTATTATAGGGCTTCGCTGGTGGCGCAGTGGTTAAGAATCTGCCTGCCAATGCAGGAGACACGGGTTCGAGCCCTGGTCCGGGAAGATCCCACATGCCGCGGAGCAACTAAGCCCATGCGCCGCAACTACTTAGCCTGAGCTCTAGAGCCCGCGAGCCACAACTACTGAGCCCGTGTGCCACACTACTGAAGCCCACGCGCCTAGAGCCTGTGCTCTACAACAAGAGAAGCCACCGCAACGAGAAGCCCACGCACCGCAAGTAAGAGTAGCCCCCTCTCGCCACAACTAAAGAAAGCCTGCACGCAGCAACCAGGACCCGACGCAGCCAAAAATAGGTAGATAAATAAATAAAGTTACAAAAAATAAATAAAGTTATTATAAAATATTGGCTATATTCCCTGTACTGTACAGTACATACTTGTATCTTATTTATTTTATACCTAGTAGTTTGTAGTTGTTGTGGAGCAGAAGAGAAACGATTTCAGGGAAAACCCTGAGAGAATAAAGTGGTAAAATTAAGTCTGTATGTCCAATGCACAAGTTCTGTACATTGCTTCATAAAAGTGGATGGAGGAAGTATACCCATCACCCATTTTTGAGGATTGAATGAGGTAAAGACAAAGTATTGAGACTTCCATAGTTACTTGTATGTATGTGTCTTTTCTACTAAGATGCAAACTCTCTGCAGATATGAAATGTCTTTTTTTTTAATTTTAATTTATTTATTTTTTTATTTTTGGCTGTGTTGGGTCTTTGTTTCTGTGCGAGGGCTTTCTCTAGTTGTGGCAAGCGGGGGCCACTCTTCATCGCGGTGCGCGGGCCTCTCACCATCGCGGCCTCTCTTGTTGCGGAGCACAGGCTCCAGTCACGCAGGCTCAGTAGTTGTGGCTCACGGGCCTAGTTGCTCTGCGGCATGTGGGATCTTCCCAGACCAGAGCTCAAACCCGTGTCCCCTGCATTAGCAGGCACATTCTCAACCACTGCATCACCAGGGAAGCCCTGAAATGTCTTTTTTGCTCTTTTGTCTTTGCAAAGAGACATAGAGCCATATATATGAACCATATATATGGAGCCATATATAGGAACACAAAGATTTATTGGATTAAAAACTTTTTAAAAAGTACGAGAACTTACATAGTCAAATGATTGGAACCTTTGGAGTGATCACTCTGGGAGTAATAGTATCATTTCTCAAAGTATTTTTGGTACCTTTCTCTGAGGGATGTTTCTGTTGGTCTGTTGGGCCAACGTAAGATAGGACTGAAGAATTGAACGTTGGAGGGGAGTCATAGCTGAAATACATTAGGAAGCCAACTAAGCAAGTTCACTTGTATGTTAACTATAGTAAGTACTCTAATATTCTAGATGTAATAGATTCATGCCCAGGCAAATTATTTAGACACATAATGTGTAAATAGTAGAGGTTTGTGTAAACAAGCATAAATTATTTCACCTCTGGTACTCTTCTGAAGCATTAAATAAAGTCAGTGACTTGGGAGTCTGTCACCCTTGAATTTGGTCATCTTTGAGTAGGTATAGCTGTATCAATTTTGGTGAAGCCTACAACTCTTTTTAACAGGGTGTTTGCAATACAGTCCATATTTAAAGGACTAACTTATATAGGTTGTGGTAAAATCCATAATACAGCATCTGTAACCGACAGTGTTATAATGTAAAAGAAATGTTGAACTTTATAAGTATTGCCTTAATGCTGTTGACAGTTTTGAAGTATACTTTTTCCACTTGTGAAGTAAGTATTTTCTTTTGCTTTTCTAATTAGTGAAACAAATTACGTATTTTCTCCTATTCTATGGCTTGTCTTTATACTTTCTTGATAGTGTCATTTGATGTACAAAAGTAGAAATGTTTTGTTTTTTTTAACATCTTTATTGGAGTATAATTGCTTTACATTGTTATGTTAGTTGCTGCTGTATAACAAAGTGAGTCAGCTATATGTATACATATATCCCCATATTAGAAATGTTTTAAATTTGGTATATTACAGTTCTAAGTATGTGTAACCAACTTAGTTTTTACTATAAAAGGTAAAATGTATGTGGCTATCCAGAGCATAGAGGCAAGAAAGTAAGGAATGTGTGAAAAAGAGTACAGTTTGGCTAATATGTTAGAGTTAATTAGTTTTAAGGAACAGAAGCCAACTTAAGCTACCTTAAGTGAAGGAGGGTTTATTGTAGGCATGTAATAGGCATCTTGTGCACATTCTGAAGATAGAAAATAAAGTATACCCGGGCTACAGAGTACCTGGAATAATGGTTTCTCTGCCTTTCGGGGGATGCTTGGTTTTTCTCATCTCTATTCTGCCTCTTGGTTGTTCAGTGCATGGTTTCTGCCTGCAAAAGCCCTATACAGCTGTCCCAACTGCACATGATTTATCAGTTCAGGCATTTACCATCATTTGACTCGATCTCTAAGTCTTCTGTTTAAAAATCCTGGGAATCTGATTGTCTCAGCCTACATATGAATTTGTCCATGTTTTATCAGCAGTCCAATTTAATCAGTACTGAGTGAGGGTCAAGACCATGAGATACAAATATGGCCACTTTGGGCTACTGCTTCAGTCAGGGTTGGGGCAAAGGCAGTGTCGAAGTGGGGAGTGGGTTGCAGGTATGCTAAAGCCACATGTATTTCTCCTAGTTGTAAAAAGGGTAGTAGGAAATAATGTTGGAAAAATAATTTGGGTCCAAATTGTAAAGAGTCTTTAATGCTAGGATAAAAAATTAAAACTTTTCCATGGATATTAGAGAGGGTTAAGGATTTGGGGGCAAGAAATGAAATGCTCTATTCTTTTCTGCTTGTGCTTTGAAGTTTATTCTAGCCATAATGAGATATATGTCATTTCTCCTCCTCTAATTTTCTGTTTGTCTGAATCCTCCCTTGTTCATTCAGCAAGAATATTTGAGCACAGATTGTATAGCCGGAAAAGAAGGAGCTAGAATAAAGCCTTTCTGGTAAAGCCAGTGATGATCACATTGCAAACATAAATGCTTACGATGTTGATACTAGCAGGGAGCATGAGATGAGGGAAGCAATATTTATTCCTCTGGCACTGAATCTGGCTTGTAAGTCCATCTTCAGGCTCATTTCAGTGCTTTACAGAGGTTGCCAGTGGAGGGAGGGGTAATGACAAAGAGGTAACATGATGGAGTTTTTTCAGGGTGATCCAAGTGTTCATTACCTCGACTGTGGTGGTAGTTACACAAATCTATACATGTGGTAAAACTTGTAGGACTGTATGCCAAAATAAAGACAGCCAATTTTTATTGTGTTAGTTTAAAAAGTAAAAATTTACTGAGTGTTTAAATACCTTATATGCAGGGTACTGTGAAAGTTATACAAATCCTGTTCTCAATGCACTTACAGTTTAAAAGTAGCATTCAGATCAGTATTTAAGGCAGAAAGTGAAAAGTATGAGAGAATGATTTATAGAAGAAGTGGCTTATGGGGAGAAAGGTTCATAGAAGTAATAGCTCCCCAGACTGCACTCTTCCATTAGACTAGTGTTATAGACTGAATGTTTGTGTCCCCCCTAAAATTCATATGTTGAAACCTGATCCCCAGCGTGATACTATTTGGAGGTGGAGCCTGTAGCAGGTGCTTAGGTCATGAGTGTGGAGACCTCATGAATGGGATTAATGCCCTTATAAAAGAGGCCCAGTGAGCTCTCTTGTGCCTTCTGCCGTGTGAGGACACAGTGAAAAGACTACGGTCTGTGAACCAGGAAGCCGTCTCTCAGCAGACAGTGAATCTGCCAGTGCCTTGATCTTAAACTTCCCCAGCCTCCATAACTGTGAGAAAGACGTTTCTTTTGTTTATAAACCAGCAAATCTATGTGTTTTTTTTGTTGTTGTTGTTATAGCAGGCATGAAGGGATAAGACAGCTAATTTGAGGACAGCAGTTATTTTTCTCTTTGTAGCCCCCAAATTAGCAGACTTTCATTTATGTGTGCAAGCACAGCACTAGGATACAATGGTGAACACAGAGCTCACAGTCTAATGCATTGGCAACATCATAGAGCTCACATTCTAATGCAGAAAATGACAACTAGATAAATTTTCAAAATTGTTTTGGCTATTCTACTTCCTTTGCCTTGCTACATCAATTTTAGAATCAGCTTATCTATATTTACAGATAATCTTTGTTAATTAACTTGGGGAGAATTAACATCTTTACTGTGTTGAATCTTCCATACCTGGAACACAGTATATTTCTCTGTTTATAATTTTGGTCTTTTTTTATTTCCTTTATCAGAGTTTTGTAGCTTTCAGCATACACATCCTGCTCATGTTTTCTTAGATTCATATCTAAATATTTAATATTTTTTGCAGCTATTGTAAATAATATATTTTTTCAAATTTCAGTTTCTAATTATTCACTGCTAGTACTATATAGAAATATGATTGGTTTTTGTTTTCCTTATATCCTGTAACCCTGGTAAACTTACTTACTAGCTCTGGGAGCTTTTCTGTGGATTCTATGGGATTGCTTATGTAGACAATAGTGTTGTCTGCAAATAGCGAAAATTTAATTTTTCCCTTTCCAATCTGTAACACTTATTTTTCTTCCCTTACTGTACTGGCTAGGATTTTCATTATGATTTTGAGGGGAGTGATGAGAGCAGACATTCTTGTTTCCAATCTTCAACACATTTGGTCTTTCACATTTAAGTATGATGTTGGCCATAGGTTATTTTTGTAGATGCCCTTAACTAGGCCAGAGAACTTCTATTCCTAGTTTTCTGTTTATTTTTTTTTAATCAAGAATGGATTTAGGATATTATTAAATGCATAAGTTGATATGATCATGTGTTTTTTCTTCTTTAGACTGTTAAGATGGTGAATTACATTGATTTTTTTTTTAAACGTCTTAATTGGAGTATAATTGCTTTACAATGGTGTGTTCATTGATTGACTTTTGAGTATTGAATGAGCCTTGCATTCTTGAAATACATCCCACTTGGTCTTTACATATTGTCACTTTTGATTTTTTTTCACTTAAAAAAATAATAACTTTTTTGAGATATAATTCACATACCATACAACTCATCCATTTAAAGTGTACAACTCAGTGAATTTTACTCAATTCACAGTTGCGCAACCATCACCACAATTTTAGAACATTTTTATCACCCCCCCAAAACCGTGTATTGATTATGAAGATTAAATACATGAAAAGATATCTTTTATTGTAAACAAAAACACTAACATAGTTTTATTTATATGAGAGGCATTAGTGGATAAGTATTCACACGTGGCTAATTTTATTCATCATTATCTGTTATCTTGCTTTTCTTTCCCAACTTTCTCTCTTTTTTAATTTTTTGGTCACGCTGTGCAGCTTGCAGGGTCCTAATTCCCTGACCAGGGATTGAACCCAGGGCTATGGCAGTGAGAGCGCCGATTCCTAACAGCTGAATTACCAGGGAAGTCCCCCAAACTTTCTCTTAGAGGTTAAAAGAAGTCTTACCCCCTGGTGACTGGAATATTTTGCTCATATTTTGCTGATGTTGTTCCTTGTTACTGCTCATGTTCTCCTAAAAGTTCTTAACTGTATCCTTCCTCTTTTGTTCTAGTGGTTTCTGTCTTTCCTCTGAATGTCTTAGGTACTACACTAGGCTTAAAGCAACAGAGTTCCTCTTCATGAGGCCTTTGATACATGATGTAATTTGTATGTAGCAGAAAAGCAAGAATATTTTTATAATTACCTTTCCCCCCCTTAATTGTATTCAATTGTGTTTTCCCATGCAAGAAAAGAATAAAAAGATTTCTATCAGTAAGATATTGCCTGAAACTTATTTACTAAAAGAAATAAGATATACCATAAGGTAACTTGCTGACATGAACACAGGAGAAAGAAGAAAATAATTTATGTATTTGAACTGTTTAAATGAATATCAAGAAGCATTTTGGCAACGTGTAGGATGAAAGAGAATAGGCATAGTTGTGAAGCTCTTGTGTCTTGATTGTTTTGTGGAGGACATGAACAAGATAAGTGTGATTAAAAAGAAGAGGAACTGTGTGAAGAGATCTGGCTCCAACACTTACTATTGATGTGACCTTGGGAAGTGGCTCGTGAACCTTTCTTGAGAGTGGTGGGGTGGCACACTGAATACTTGGAGCATTTGATGAAAGCTATAGACAGTTGCCCAAGAAAAATGTTCGTGAGTACATCATTTACTTCAAATTGTGCATACAGTTTGAGGAGGCTCATGGACCTCCTCTACCCTGTTCATGTAGGTTCATTGATTCTTTTTTTTTTTTTTTGGCCGCGTTGGGTTTTCCTTGCTGCGCACGGGCTTTCTCTAGTTGCGGCGAGCAGGGGCTACTCTTTGTTGTGGTGCGCAGGCTTTTCATTGCAGTGGCTTCTAGTTGCAGAGCACAGGCTCTAGGCACACGGGCTTCAGTAGTTGTGGTACGTGGGCTCAGTAGTTGTGGCGCACGGGCTCTAGAGCGCAGGCTCAGTTGTGGCGCACGGGCTTAGTTGCTCTGCGGCATGTGGGATCTTCTCGGACCAGGGCTCGAACCCATGTCACCTGCACTGGCAGGCGGATTCTTAACCACTGAACCACCAGGGAAGTCCCAGGTTCACTGATTCTTGATGACGAACCTTTGACCTGGTTACAGTTGAGGCCCCTGGCAGCTCTGAAGTACTTAAAAAAAATTATAACCTTACTTTCAGCATTGAAATTCTGGGGTTTTTTGACAAAGAATAAATGATACTGAATTCTGTCCTTTTCTGATAGTCCTGATCTATGGCAATACTTAGGTTAATTAAGCAGTGTGTATTAAATAAAATTCTCTATTATTTTTTGATTTTTAGGGTTTGTAATAATGACAAAGACAAAATCCATAAATGACCCGAAAAAGAAAATTCTTGGAATTAATAAAAAAGCCTATCTGGCAAAAAACAAAACAAAGCAAAAAAACCACTTTTTTTTTTTTTTTTTGCATTATAGTCAGCTGAAAGTCTTTTTCAAGTGAAAAATGATTGAGGTTTGGAAAGAATGTAAGTAATCTTCATGCCAGATCTTTAATCCAAAATACTCAAGGGTAGACAAAGTACCGCGTTTTAAAGAGACAGTACTTATACTTATTTGAATTAATTATGTAGTCACTGTGGCATTCCATGTTCACTAGATAATGTTTTCTTTTTGGCCTTCTGTTATACTTTGGGGAAACTTAAGTACAAAGTCCAGGAAGCTGCTGTGTTTTCAGAGGTCCAACTTCTGCTGAGACAGAGTTTGAAAATCAGATTATGATTTCTAGTTTTTCAAGCTAATTTTACTCTCTTGATTAAAGTTGAATTTTTTCCTGTTTGGAAAAGTATTCTAACCCCTTTTTAATGTACAACTACATTTAAGTGATGATTAGAATTTATCTAATGAATCTAAAATGTTAAAATAGTTATATATATGTAAATGTTAGGCAAAAACAGTGTTTTTTGTTTTGTTTTGTTTTGTTAGAGGTGACAATATTATTGGCAGTAAGAAGGTTCAGGATTCGGTAGTCAGTGTTTTCTGTAGCTGTGTTAGATTCCACAATCTGAGAAAATATGGAGTTTACATGTCTTTTACTCAGATATATAAGTAGGTTTGCCAATTCTTAAAGACCCAAGTACTGGAGATTCTACTTTAGAAATGATGAGCAGAGAACTTACATGGTGTGAATAAGTTTTGCCCCTTTTTGGTTAGCTTTATCCTTTAATAAGGTGTAGTATGCAAGTGGTCTGACTCTTTTATATCATCTGTAACTCTTTCAGTACGGTAAAAGAAATGAAGAAATCTTAGAAAAATGAAACAGACACAGATAAGTGAAGCAAGTATTAACAATCAAGAGCCATTCATCAACCTTTATTATAAAAACCACTAAAGAGAGGGCTTGGCCTTTTTTTTTCCTTCCTCTTTCTCTTCTAATCCCCGCATCAGTTTTTTCTTGGTGTGTCTCTTTTTTTCTTTATGTTTTCAGCAATAGAGAAACATTGAACTGCTGTTTCTCAGCTGGTGCAACAGATTTTCTCAATTTCTTTTTGTTATGAAGAGTGGACACAAGTTAGTGGAGAGAATGGAAGATAGTGTGTTTGTATCTCTGTGTGTGTAGATGGTTGTGTATGTGAACATAGTGTTGATTGGAGTGGAGAGTGACTTTAATGGGGGAAAGATGGATTACCACTACCATTCCCTATTCCTTATATATACTGACAAAATGTGTCACAGAGTGAAAAAAAAAAAAATGAACAAGAAAACATAGTTTTTAATATTTCCAGTATATCTGAAGCAATAAGACACCTTTCAACTTATAAAAATTTGACTTTTGGGGTTTGGGGAGAACACCTGTTTATCAGCCCATCTGGGTTTGGAATCAGTTGAGAAAAAGATATGGACACAGACAAATAGGACCTCAAAACATCATACTCATGAAATCTGGGTTGAAAGACATGCCTTTGGGTGCAGTGTGCCTCCTGATTCTTCAGCTGAATTAAATGTATCCAGCTAGTCGCTAGCACAGCAGGCCTTTCCTGTGGAGGTGGGGGGCAGAGGGGTGCAGAGGAAATGACCTGCGTATTAGAAAAGTAGAGCAGACTGTATCTTCTCTGCTGTTTGGCAGCAATGTCTGTCACCAGAATTTTATCCCCTCAACTGGGGATGGATAAGGGGGAAAAGAGAAGCTAGGAGTGTCCCTCTGCCCTGCCCTTCCCCTGAAACGTGAAACGGACAGAATGAATGACTCTCTCTCAACACTGCCGTGTAAATCTCATTCATACAGTCCAGCTCTACCTCCAGAATTCAAGAGAAAGAATTGTCCTCTTTCAGGTGTGGGTGCTTGAACACATTTAGTTTGTTTTGCAAAGAAACCTTTAGTGTTGCTTTAAATTTAAGAACTTTGACTGTCTTGGGGGGTGGGGGATAGGAAAAAGGGGCGGACGAGGGAGGGAGAGAGAGACTCTTTGGTTTGAAAAGGTGATGGTGAGGAATCTAGTCCTGCATATTTATTTGTATTGGGACCTCAACTTTCCCTGTCCCCTGATGGTGGATTAGGAGGGACAAAGGATTGGGCATGAGAAGGAGGACAGAGTATGGCACATTTTTAGTCTATTTATGTACCTTTTCATTGTGTTTTCCCCTTCAGATTTAAGAAAGTGGTATTTCTCTTTGTAGGCTAACGAGTAGAAGCCCATTTGATCTGTAATGCTGTTTTAAGATAATTCTGTGTATTTGTAACAATATTTAAAATTTTTCATTGCAGATGTATATGCCATTTAGCTACATTATAAATAGTTTTTGTGGCAAGGGATAACCTGAAAACCCAATCCAAAATTTCTTAGTGGCATAAGAAATTAATGTGAAACATTATCTGATGGCCTTTCTTTGCAATTGGATACCTGTGGGTTCGTATTTCTTTTATGGAAATCTCTTATAATAACCAAAGTTACTGGATATGTAAATATAAGGTATTTAGCTTTGGTTTGTTTTTATGACTTAATGAGAGTTTAAACTTCATTCTGAACTTATCATCATTGTAATATTGTGCTATAATACATATTGGAACTACACTTTTTATTGTGGAGGCCATCTATTTGTTTTTTGCTTTTTTCCTTTGTATCCCTGCCAGTCATAGCAAGATTCTTCAGAAACTACATCCATTGAAAGACCTACTGTTGTTTGATTTAAGTAGTTAGTATTCCTTGATTTTAACTTTGGAAGTCCAAAATATTCTTGTAAATTAATTTTGCACATAAACACATACATACATGCATAACTTTTTTTTTAATGATGCAGAATAATTTCTAAGAGTCTTTACTCAAAAATTTGTGTATATTTGGCATTTTGGCTATAATTTTATTTATTTATTTATAGCTGCATTGGGTCTTCGTTGCTGTGCGCGGTCTTTCTCTAGTTGCAGCGAGCGGGGGCTACTCTTTGTTGCGGTGTGCGGGCTTCTCATTGTGGTGGCTTTTCTTGTTGCGGAGCACGGGCTCTAGGCACTTGGGCTTCAGTAATTGTGGCATGTGGGCTCTAGAGCACAGGCTCAGTAGTTGTGGCGCACGGGCTTAGTTGCTCCGCGGCATGTGAGATCTTCCCGGACCAGGGCTCAAACCTGTGTCCCCTGCATTGGCAGGCGGATTCTTAACCACTGCACCACCAGGGAAGCCCCTTGCTTGTGATTTTTAAAGAGTTCTGTTCTGTAACTTATAGAGGTATAATATACAGTATTGATATGTATAGCCTCTAGTTTTTCAAATGAGAATGTGTTTGGTAGTGATTACAGTATCTAATATACTACCTATGAGTGTCTTACTATCCTGCTCACCCCTAAGATGTAGCAACTGCCCTGAATTCCCTTGGTGTTTTAAGGAATAATTTTTGCCACATTATTTTTGTTATTATTTTATTGTTTTTGAGCTTTATAAAAATGATACACTGTGTGAACTCTGCATCTTGTCCCGTCCCCCACCCCCACCGCCCGGCCCTTGTTTTTAAACTCAGCATTGTTTTTAAGATTCGTCTATGTTGATGGATTTAGCTTTGGTTCATTTTCACTGTGGAATAATATTACATTTACTAATACAGCACAACTTAAGTTTTCTATTCTTCTGTCAGTGGGTCTTTGAATTGTTAAAAGGTTTTTGCTCTTTTGAACAGTGTTGCCTTGAATGTTCTTTTATATGTCTTCTAGTGCACTGTCCAGAACTTTCTGTAGAGTCTGTAGCTAGAAGTATAATCCTAGATTGTAGTGTAGTGTATGCAACTGGAACAAATGTGATTACATCAACGTGAATTCCTCGCAGTGTTCCTTTCCATCTAAATTTGGTATTATCAGATTTCTTAGTTTTTGCCAGTCCAGTGCACATAAAATGTTATTCTGGTTTTGGTTTGTGAGCTCACTTATTACCAATGAGGCTAAATATCTTTCGATAAGTTTCTTTATTTGTTGTTTGTTTTCCCTGTTTGTGCAATAGCTTTTATCTGTTTTTCTATTAGTTTGTCTTTTATGAAAATGATTAGTTGGAGTTCTTTATATTTTCAGTATACCAATCGTTTGTCATTTATGTGTTTTGGAGTTTCTCCTCCAAATTTGTATACTTTCTCTATAGTGCCTTTGAACAGAAGTCCTTAATTTTAATGTTGGTGATTTTTATCCAGTTTTTAAAAATGATTAGTGCTTTTTGGTCTTGCTTTTAGATTCTTCTCTACTGTGAGATTATAAAAATATTCTCCTGTATTTCTAAAACTTCTAGATGTTTGCTATAACTATTTAATCCATTGAAAACTGACTCTTATGTGTGGTAGGTGGTAGGGATCCAGTTTCCTTTTCCCCACATTGATAGCCAAAGGTCCCAGCACCACTTATTAAATGATCTATCCTTTGCTCACTGATCTGCATTACTGCCTGTTTCCATTTATGCTTGGGTGTGTTTCTGAGTTGTGTATTCTTTTTTCCATTGATCAGTTTCTTTATCCCTGGGCCAATACCATGCTATCTTAAAAATGATAGTCTTAATAAATTTGAATATCTGGTAGGGTAAGTCAGCCTTACCCTTTTCTTCTTCAAAGTGTCTTGGCTATTTTTGGCCATTTAGTCTTTAATATAAATTTTAAAGTTGTTTTTTCAAGTTCTTCAAATACCTTGTTGGACTTATGATGGGGATTGCATGGAATCTATAGATAAATTTGGGGAGAATTGATAGTTTTATGATAGCATCTTCCTTTCTATAAATATAAGCTGTCTATTTGATTAGGTCTTTTAAAAATGTGTTTCAGGATGATTGTATCTTTTCTCCGTAAAGGTCTTAGAAAACTTCAGTTAGACTTATTCCCAGATACTTTATATCTTGTTGCTATTGTATCTCCTTGGACTTTTTCATTCCTAGCTGTTGTTGATGGATACAAAGTCAGAATTGGTTTGTTTTTTTTAAATTGAAGTTTGGTTGATTTACAGTGCTGTGCCAATCTCTGCTGTACAGCACAGTAACTCAGTTGTACACAGAGACGTTCTTATTTTTAACATTCTTTGCCATTATGGTTTATCCCAGGAGATTAGATATAGTTCCCTGCGCTATACAGTAGGACCTTGTTGTTTATCCATTCTAAATGTAATAGTTTGCATCTACCAACGCCAAATTCCCAGTCCATCCCTCTCCCTCCCCTCCTCCCCTTTGGCAACCTCAAGTCTGTTCTCCGTGTCTGTGAGTCTGTTTCATAGATAGGTTCATTTGTGCCATATTTTAGATTCCACACATAAGTGATATCATATGGTATTTGTCTTTCTCTTTCTGACTGACTTCACTGAGTATGATAATCTCTAGCTGCGTCCATTGGGTTTTGTTTTTTGATCTTACAGCTAACCATTTGCTAAACTAATTTGATGGTAGATTCTTGAGTCTTTAATACAAACTTTCATGTTTTCGTGAATGATGATTTTTGCTCTTCTTTTCCAATCCTTATACCTTTTATTTCTCTTTCTTGCTTATTGCACTAAGATTTTCAGGACAGTGTTGAATAGAAGTGGGGATAGTGGCATCCTTGTCTTATTCCTGATTTCAAAAGAATATGTTTCTGGCATTTTATTAAGAATGACATTTACTGTAGGTTTTTAGTAGGTGTCCTTTATTAAGTTAAGGAAGTTCTAGGTCTTTTACAAAAGTTTCTATCATGAATGAAATATTTAATTTTACCATTTTTTTTCAGCTGCATTTATTGAGGTTATCATACAGTTTTTCTCTCTTTTCTGTTTATGTATTGAAGAACATTTAAGACCTTGTAATGTTTGACTACCTTTGCATTCCTGAGGCAAATCCAACCTAGTCATGATGTATTTATCTGTGTTATACAAGATTATATTTAGTTTGCGAATATTTTGTTTAGGACTTTTGTTTCTATGTTCATGAGTTAGATTATTCTGTAATTTTACTCTCTTAAGCTATTCTTGTCTGTGTTTGCCATTGGCTTTACAAATTTAATTAAGGATTGTTCTCTCTTATTCACTAAAATATTTTATACAATATTGGTGCAATATCTATCTTAAAAATTTGGTAGAACTTTCATGTAAAGCTTTTCATGCCTGATTCCTGATTTTTTGGGGGGGAGGTAGGGGGTTTTAACTATTGTTTCAGTTTTTCAAATAGTTTGGGACTACTGATATTTTCTATTTCTTCTGAGTCTGTTTTGGTAAGTCATATTTTTCCATAAACCTGTCCATTTTATCAGAATGTTCTAAATTATTGGCAAACAGTTGTTCATAGTATTCTCTTGCCTTTAAAATTTTTACTGTAGGGCTTCCCTTGTGGCACAGGGGTTGGGAATCCGCCTGCCAGTGCAGGGGACACAGGTTCGAGCCCTGGTCCGGGAAGATCCCACATGCCGCAGAGCAACTAAGCCCGTGCACCACAACTACTGAGCCTGCACTCTAGAGCCTGTGAGCCACAACTACTGAGCCCGCATGCTGCAACTGCTGAAGCCCGCGTGCCTAGAGCCCGTGCTCTGCAACAAGAGAAGCCACCACAATGAGAAGCCTGCGCACCGCAATGAAGAGTAGCCCCCGCTTGCCACAACTAGAGAAATCCCGCGCACAGCAATGAAGACCCAACACAGCCAAAAAAAAAAAAAAAAAAATTTTTTTTTTTTTTTTTACTGTATCTGATTTTATACCTTTTTCTTTGTTCCTAATTTATTTCTGTTGTCTTTTTTGGGCTAAATCTCCTGGAAATTTTGTCTTTTTTACTAAACTTGACAGAAGACCAACTTTTGGCAGTGTTAATACTCTGTTTGATTGTTAGTCCAATAGTCTTTTAATTAGTAGCTTTGTAGGAGTATAGTTTACATACCATAAAATTCACCCATTAAGTGTACAATTCAATATTTATCATTGAATTTATACAGTCGTGCAGCTATCACCACAGTACAACAGTGTAGTTGTAGAACATTTCCATCACACCAAAGAGATCCTTTGTGTCCATTTGCAGTCAATTCCCATTCTCATCCCCACTGATCTATTTTCTGTCTCTATAGATTAACCATTTCTGCACAGTTCATATAAATAGAATTATACAGCATACAGTCTTATACATCTGACTTCTTTCATTGAGCACAATATTTTTGAGTTCATCCACATTGTAGCATGTACCAGTCGTCCCGTTCCTTTTTATTGCCGAATAGTGTTTCATTACCTGGATATATCACATTTTGTTTATACATTCAGTAGTTAATGGATATTAGCTTGTCTTCACATTTTGGCTATTATGAATAATGCTGCAGTTACCATTCCTGTGCAAGCCTTTGTGCGGATTTATGTTTTCATTTCTCTTGGGTAGATACCTAGGAGTGGAATTGTTTGGTTGTATGGTAAATTTATGTTTAACTTAAAAAAAAAAACAAAACCCCGCCAAATTGTTTTCCAAAATGGCTGCACCATTTAACGTTCTCACCAGCAGAGTATAAGGGTTGTTTTTCTTCATACTTCATATTGTCTGTGTTTTTTTATTATAGCCATTTTTGAGGTGTGAAGTGGTATCTCATGGTTTTGATTTGCATTTCCCTGATGACTAATGATGTTGAACAACTTTTCATGTGACTTACTAGCTTTTAAATTATCTTCTTTGGTAAACTGTCTATTCAGATCTCTTTCCATTTTTTAACTGGGTTGTTTGTCTTATGGAGCTGTAAGAGTTCTTTTTTTTTTTTTTTAAAGTTTTTTAATTTATTATTTATTTATTATTTTTATTTTTGGCTGTGTTGGGTCTTCGTTTCTGTGCGAGGGCTTTCTCCAGTTGCGGCGAGTGGGGGCCACTCTTCATCGCGGTGCGCGGGCCTGTCACTATCGCGTCCTCTCTTGTTGCGGAGCAGAGGCTCCAGATGCTCAGGCTCAGTAGTTGTGGCTCACGGGCCCAGTTGCTCCGTGGCATGTGGGATCTTCCCAGACCAGGGCTCGAACCCGTGTCCCCTGCATTGGCAGGCAGATTCTCAACCACTGCGCCACCAGGGAAGCCCCAAAGAGTTCTTTATACTGTCTGGACAGAAGTTTTTTCTCAGATATATGTGGTGCAAATATTTTCTCTCAATCTTTGGCTTATCTTGTTACTTTCTTAATGATGCCTTTTTAAATTGTAAAATATACAACTTATCATTTTAACCATATTTTAATGTACAACTGTGCAATTCAGTGGCATTAAGTACACTCACAGTGTGTACATCTATGACCATTATCCATTTCCAGAACTATTCATCATCCCACACAGATACCCATTAAGCAAGAACTCCTCATTCTCCCTTTTTTCCCAGCCCCTGGTAACTTCTATTCTACTTTCTCTTGCTCTGAATTTGCCCATTCTAGATATACTACATAAGTGGAATTATATAATATTAGTTCCTTTTTATTTCATTTAGTGCAATGTTTTCAAGGTTCATTCATACATGTATCAGAACTTCATTTCTTTTTATGGCTGAATAATATTCTATTGTATGCTGTATTATTTTGCTGGGGCTGCCATAAAAACATACAGAGATTGGGTGGCTTAAACAACAGAAATTTTATTTCTTATAGTTCTGGAGGCTGAAAGTCTAAGATCAAAGTGTCTGAAGGTTTAGTTTTCTCTGAGGCCTTTCTACTAAGCTGTGAATGGCTGCCTTCTCTCTGTGTCCTCACATGACCTTGTTTTGTTTGCTGTACCTCCCTGGTGTTTCTTCCTCTTTTTTAAATACACCAATCAGATTGGAAGAGGCTACCCATATGATCTCATTAAAACTTAATTACTGGGCTTCCCTGGTGGTGCAATGGTTAAGAATCCACCTGCCAACGCAGGAGACACGGGTTCGAGCCCTGGTCCGGGAAGATCCCACATGCAGCGGAGCAGCTAAGCCTGTGGGCCACAACTACTGAGCCTGTGCTCTAGAACCCACGAGCCACAACTACTGAAGCCTGTGCGCCTAGAGCCTGTGCTCTGCAACAAGAGAAGCCACTGCAATGAGAAGCCCACGCACCGCAACAAAGAGTAGCCCCCGCTCGCCGCAACTAGAGAAAACCCACGCACAGCAACGAAGACCCAATGCAGCCAAAAATAAAATAAAATAAATTAATTAAAAAAATAATAATAGAATAAAACTTAATTACTTCTTTAAAGGCCATATCTCAAAATGCAGTCACCTAAAGAACTGAGAGTTAAGAGTTTCAACATATGAATTTTGGGGAGACAGAATTCAGTCCATAACATAAGTATATGCCACATTTTGTTTATTCAGTTATCTGTTGATGGGCACTTGGGTTATTTTCACTTTTTGTCTACTGTGAATAATGCAGCAATGGACATGGGTGTACATGTTTTTGTTTGAACACCTGTTTTCAGTTCTTTTGGGTCTATACCTAGTAGTAGAATTGCTGGGTCATGTAGAAATTCTGTGTTTAACGTTTTGAGCAACTGCAGAAATGTTTTCCATAGTGGCTGCACCATTTTATATGCCCACCAGGGGTTCTGTTTTCCTGAATCCTTGCAGCACCTTTTTTTTTTTTTGCTGCACCATGCGGCATGGGGGATCTTAGTTCCCCAACCAGAGATTGAACCCGTGCCCCCTCCAGTGGAGTCTTAACCACTGGACCGCCAGGGAAGTCCCTAATTGTGGTTTTGATTTGCATTTTCCTAATGACTGATAAATACACTCAATAGAGTATTTTTTCAAGTGTGTTTAATGGCCATTTATAGATTTTCTTTGGAGAAATGTCTATTCAAGTCCTTTGTCCATTTTTAATTGGATTTTCTTTTTTTTTAAGTTGTAAGAGCTCTTTGGGTATTCTGGATACTAGACCCTTATCCAGTATATGATTTGCAATTACTTTCTCCTGTTCTGTGAGTTGTCTTTTCACTCTCTTATGGTGTCCTCTGATGCACAAAATTTTTAATTTTAATGAAGTCCAATTTACTTTTTTCTTTTGTTGCCTGTGCTTTTGGTACCATGCTTAAATAAGAAATCATTGCTGAATCCAAGGTAATGAGTTGCCTATACATTTTCTTCTAAGAATTTTACAGTTTTGGCACTTAAATTTAGTTCTTTGATATATTTTGAGATAATTTTTGTTTATAAGGTAAGGATCCAACTTCATTCTTTTGCATGTGGATATCCAGTTTTCTCAGCACCATTTCTTCGAAGACTGTCCTTTCCCCATTAAATTGCCTTGGCACCCTTGTTGACAATCAGTTGACCACATTTGTGAGAGTTTATTTCTGTGTTATTTTATTCCGTTATTCTGTATGTCTGTCCTTTTGCCAGTACCACAAGGTTTTGATTACTGTAGCTTTGTAGTAAGTTTTGAAATCAAGAAATGTGAGTACTCCAAATTTGTGTTCCTTTTAAAGATTGTTTTGACTATTTGAGATCCATTGATATTCTTTATAAATTTTAGGATGGGTTTTTCTATGTTTGCAAAAAATGCTATTGGGATTTTGATAGGTATTATACTGAATCTGTATATTGCTTTGAGTAGTAGTGTCAGCTTAACAATATAAAATCTTCCAGTCTATGAACATGGGATGCTTTCCATTTTTTTAGGTCTTGTTCAATTTCTTTTTAAAGGGTTTTATAGTTTCTGGTGTACAAATCTTTCACTTCCTTGGTTAAATTTAATACTAAGTATTTTATTCTTTTTGATGCTATTGTAAAAGGAATTGTTTTCTTAATTGCTTTTTTGGGTTGTTCATGCTAGTGTATAGAAACACAACCCTATCTTGTGTGTTTCTGCAACTTTGCTGAATTCACAAATTAGCTCTTAGCAGTTTTTTGATGTGAATTCTTTAAGATTTTCTACATATAAGATCATGTCATCTGTAAAAAGAGATAACTTTACATCTTCCTTTCCAATTCGGTTGCCTTTTATTCTTTTTTTGCCTGATTGCTCTATTATTATGTTGAGTAGAATTGGCAAAAGTGGACATCCCTGCCTTGTTCTTGATCTTAGGGGAAAAGCTTTCAGTCCTTCATCACTGTGTATGATGATAGCTGTGGATTTTTCATATATGGTCTTCAGCATGTTGAGGAAGTTCCCTCCAATTCCTGGTTTATTGAGTGTTTTTGTCATGAAAGAGTGTCAGATTTTGTCAAATGTTTTTTCTACGTCAATGGAGATGATCATATGGTTTTACCCACTATTCTATTACTATGATGAATTACCTTGATTAATTTTAATATGTTGAGCTACCCTTGCATTCTGGGGATAAGTCCCACTTGGTCATGGTGTATAATCCTTATAATAGCTGCTGAATTCTGTATGTTGGTATTTGGTGAGGATTTTTGAGGAATTTGGTCTGTAGTTTTCTTTTTTCTAGTGTCTTTGTATGGCTTTGTATCAGGGTGATGCTGACCTCATAGAATGAGTTAGGAAGTGTTCTCTGCTCTTTAGTTTTTTGTTTTTTTGGGTTTTTTATTTCTGTTTTTGTTTTTTTTTGGAGGGATTCCCTTAAAGTTAACAAGAAAATGAGTCCACTTTTACCATACTGTTTTCAGATCGTACTGAAGGTATTAGCTAGCACAATGACAACATTAGATTGAAAGACTTGTAAAGAGTAAGACCTTTTATTTGCAGGTAATATGACTATGTTCCCATATAATCCATGAGAATAAATGGAAAGTAAGATAATTCAATAAAGTAATAGGATATAAAGTTAAAATACAAAAGTTAATAGCTATTATATGTACAGCAACCATTAGTAGATATATGGAAGAGAAAGTACCATTTTTCAATATCAATAGAAATAAAATACTAGAAATAAACATAGCAAGAATATACAGGGCTTCCCTGGTGGCGCAGTGGTTAAAAATCCACCTGCCAATGCAGGGGACATGGGTTCAAGCCCTGATCCGGGAAGATCCCACCTGCCGCGGAGCAACTAAGCCCGTGAGCCACAACTACTGAGCCTGCGCTCTAGAGCCCGCGAGCCACAACTACTGAGCCCTTGTGCCTAGAGCCTGTGCTCCACAACAAGAGAAGCCACTGCAATGAGAAGCCTGCTCACCGCAATGAAGAGTAGCGCCTGCTCCCACAGCTATAGAAAAGCCCATGGGCAGCTACGAAGATCCAATGCAGCCAAAATAATAAAATAAATTTTTAAAAAAAAGAATATACAAAAGATGAGTGGGAAAAACATTAAAACAATCTTGAAGGAGCTGTCGGGGAGGAAGAAATTTTCCTCTACCTTTCTGAATTCCTTTGGCTGATCTAAGAATTAAATTGACATAAGAGATTAACAGAAAATCAAACAAAAATTTAATAATATGTATACATGGGAGAGACCCAGGAAAACTGAGTAACTCCTCTCCTCTTCAGTTTTTTAGAAGAGTTTGAGAAAAATTGGTATTCTTCTTTCAGTATTTGTTAGATTTCACCAGTGAAGCCATATGGTCCTCAGCTTTTCTTAGGAGGTTTTTGATTGTTGAGTCAATCTCCTTACTTATAAGTCTATTTAGATTTTCTGTTTCTTGAGTCAGTTTTGGTAGTATGTGTATATTTCTAGGAATTTTTCCATTTCACCTAAGTTATTTGATTTGTTTGTGAACAGTTGTTCATAGTATTCATATATACTACTTATTCGTAGTAATGTCCCACTTTCATTTCTGCTTTTAGCAATTGGAATCTTCTCTTTTTTTCGTAGTCAGTCTAGCTAAAAGTTTGTCAACTTTGTTGATCTTTGCAAAGAACTTGCTTAAAATCTTTTCCTGTTGTTTTTCAATTCTCTATTTCATTTTATCCACTCTGAACCTTATTATTTCCTTCCTTCTGCTAGCTTTAAGTTTAGTTTGCTCTTCTTTTTCTAGTTTTTTTCAAGGGTGCAGTTAGATTATTGATATGAGGTATGGCTCTTTTTAAATGTAGGTGTTCACAACTATAAAATTTCCTCTTAACATTGCCTTTGCTGTATCTTGTAAGTTTTGCTATGTTGTATTTCCATTTCAGTTCATCTCAGGTGTTTTCTAATTTATGATTTCTTCATTGACCTATTGTTTATTTAAGACTGTGTTGTTTAGGGACTTCCCTGGCAGTCCACTGGTTAAGACTCTGCCTTCCAATGCAGGAGGTGTGGGTTTGATTTCCTGGTCGGGGAACTAAGATCCCACATGCTGCAGGGTGTGGCCAAAATCTGGAAAAAAAAAAAAGACTATGTTGTTTAATTTCCACATATTTGTGAATTTTCCAGTTTTCTTCCTGTTATTGATTTATAGTTTCATTTTATTCTGGTTGGAAAAGATACTTTGTGTGATTTTAATTTTTTAAAACTTACTATAGTATTTGTGCATTAACATATAGTTCATCCTGGAAAATATTCCATGTGTCCTTGAGAATGTGTATTTTATTGTTGTTGAGTGGGATGCTCTGTGTATACCTGTTAGGCCTAATTGATTTATAATGTTTAAGTCTTCTATTTCCTTTTTGGTCTGTCTGGTTGTTTTATTATTGAAAGTAGGGTATTGAAGTCTCCAGTTATTATTGTAGAACTGTCTGTTTCTTCCTTCAGTATCGTCAATTTTTCTTCATATATTTTGGAGCTCTGTTTTAAGTGTGCATATATTTATAATAGCTGCATCTTCTTACTGGATTAAACTTTTCTTCCCCCAACATATAATGTTCTCTTTTGCCTCTTGTAACCTTTTTGACTTCATCTATTTTGTATGACAATAATATAGCCACTCCAGCTCTCTTTTGGTTACTATTTGCTTTCAATATAATTTTCCATCCTTTTACTTTCAACCTTTTTGTATTTTTTTATCTAAAATGAATCTCTTGTACAAGACACCATATAGTGTTTTTAATCCAGTCTGCCAGTCACTCTCCTTTCAATAGGAGAGTTTAATCAATTTATATTTAAATTCATTGTTGATGAGAAAGGATTTACTTCTGCCATTTAGCTGTTTGTTTTCTGTATGTCTTATACGGTTTTATGTTCCTCAATTTCTCCATTATCACTTTTTGTATTTAGTTGAGTTTTTAATTTTTTAATATATTTATTTATTTATTTATTTATTTTATTTTTGGCTGTGTTGGGTCTTCGTTGCTGTGCTCAGGCTTTCTCTAGTTGCAGCGAGCGGGGACTACTCTGTTGCGGTGCGTGGGCTTCTCATTGCGGTAGCTTCTCTTGTTGCAGAGCACGGGCTCTAGGCACGTGGGCTTCAGTAGTTGTGGCTCACGGGCTCTAGAGCACAGGCTCAGTAGTTGTGGCACACGGCATGTGGGATCTTCCTGGACCAGAGCTCAAACCCATGTCCCCTTCATTGGCAGGCAGATTCTTAACCACTGTGCCCACCAGGGAAGCCCTAGTTGAGTTTTTTTAGTATACCATTTTGATTCCCTTCTTTTATGTATATTTTGAAGTTATTAGTGGTAACTTTAGGGATTGCAATTAACATCTTAAACTTAAGACAACCTAGTTTGAATAATACCAAATTCATTTCATTAGCATATAAGCTAGTTTCATTAGTGTACAAACACTATGCTACTGTACATCTCTGTTCCTTCTTTTTTATATTGTTATTGTCAGAGATTACATGTTTATACATTGTGTGCCCAACAACATAAATTTGTAAAGGTTATTTTATTCATTTACCTCTTAAATCACATAGGAAAAATGTGGAGTTACCGACAAAAAAGTACAATAATACTGGTTTTGACATTTACCTATGTAGTTAATTTTACCAATGTTATTTCTTCTTATGGCTTTGAGTTACTTTTCATTTCACTCTGAAGAACTCCTAACATTTCTTGTAGGGCAGATCTGTTAGGAATGAGCTCCCTTAACTTTTGTTTATCTAGAAATATCTTCATTTCTCCTTCATTCTTGAAGGATAGGTTTGCTGCCTATAGAATTCTCAGTTGATAGTTTTTTTCCTTTCAGAACTTTATGTCAGCCTGACACCTTCTGGCTCCCATGGTGTCTGATGAGAAATTGGGTGTTAATCTTATTGAGGATACATTGTTTTTGATAGTCGCTTCTCTCTTGATGCTTTCAGAATTCTCCCTTTGTCTTTTGACAGTTTGACCATAAGGTGTCTCAGTGTATAGCTCCTTGAGTTTATTCTGCTTGGAGTTTGTTGAGCTTCTTGGTTGTGTAGATTTGTATCTTTCATCATATTTGAGAAGCTTTTAGCCATTATTTCTTCAAAATTTTTTCTGCTCCTTTGTTTTTCTCTTCTGCTTCTGGGACTCTTACAGTACATGACTCTGCTCATTTTTATTCATTCTTTTTTCTTTGTGCTCCTGAATTCAATTAAGAATAATTGGTAAGTTCAGTAAGTTCAGTTGTCTTACCTTCATGTTTGCTGATCTTTTCTTCTGCTTGCTGTAATCTGATGTTGAACTCCTATAGTGAATTTTAAATTTTATTCTACTTTTCAGCTCCAGAATTTGTTTGGTTCCTTTGTATACTTGTCTCTTTAATGATATTCTCATTTTGTTCTACATTTCCCTCCTTGATTTCCTTTAGTTCTTTGTCCATGGTTTCCTTCAGCTCATCAAGAATATTTATAACAGGGCTTCCCTGGTGGCTCAGTGGTTGAGAATCCGCCTGCCAATGCAGGGGACACGGGTTCGAGCCCTGGTCTGGGAAGATCCCACATGCTGCGGAGCGGCTGGGCCCGTGAGCCACAATTGCTGAGCCTGCGCGTCTGGAGCCTGTGCTCCACAACAAGAGAGGCCGCGATAGCGAGAGGCCCGCGCACTGCGATGAAGACTGGCCCCCGCTTGCCACAACTGGAGAAAGCCCTCGCACAGAAACGAAGACCCAACACAGCCATAAATAAAAAATAAATTAAAGAAAAAAAAAAAAAAGATGGCTAGCAGGACATCAGAGCTGTTTTAAAAAAAAAAAAAAAAGAATATTTATGACAGCTGATTTAACATCTTAGACTAGTAATCTCATTGTCTCAGCTTCCTCAGGAATGGTTTTTGCCAAATTCTTTTTCCTGTGAATTGTCCATACTTTGCTGTTTCTTACTATGTATTGTAAATTTTTTTGTTGAGACCTAGACATTCTAAGTATTATAATGTGGTAACTACGTAAATCTGTTCTCTCACTTCTCAGTGATTGCTGATTTTTGCTCATTAAGGGCTGGAGTCATCTGTTTGTGTTATTTCCAAACTGTTTTTGCAAAGTGTGTAATCCTTTTTGTGTGTGGTTGCAAGTTTCTGTTCTGTTATTGCTGCAGTTAGCTGGTGACCTGACAAAGATTTCCTTAAATGTCTGGATCAAAAAAAGGGACAAGAAGAGTTCTCTTTTAATATTCTGATAGATACCACCAATGGAAGCTGCTGCTGCCTGTTCCAGGAACTGTTGCTCCTGGAGCCAGTGGGCTGCTATCCCCACTGCTACAGGAGGGAGGAGCTGAGGAATGGGGGATGGTAGTTGGTTCACACATGCTGTTCACTTAGGAAAGATCAACAGCCTCTCCTTTCATGCACTCTCTTGGTGGTTGTAAGTGTCTGATAAGGTTCTGTAGCTCTAAAATGGTTGATTCCAATTGCTATTTCTGTCTCAGTTTTTACTTTGGTGGAGGGACTGAATTCTAGATCTTTCTACTGCTTTATTTTGCATCAGTGGTATCTTTTGATGTGCAAATGTTTAGGTTTAAGCTCGATGTCACATTCAAGAATTCTTTGCATAAACCATGGTGACAAAGTTTTTCTCCTGTGTTTAGCATGGTTGGATGGCAAAGCTTTGGTGTGTAGGCAGGCCATATAGAGGCTTGTGGAGGAAGCATGGCTTGATGAGAACCGTCTGGGGAGTACAAATGAGCTGTGTGGGGCTTACAGAGGGAATTGGTGCATCAGTGCTGGCAGGAAGCCTTTGGGTGCCAGTTTACATGTTAATAAGACTGCAGGAAAGCCATCTGCAGGTTGAGTTGCTGAGGCTGTAAGTTTGCTCAGGGACTTAATGTTCTGGGCACGTGACTGAGCAGAATTCTACTGGATATCCTCATACCCAAACCACTAACCCACTCTGCATCAGCTGGAAGCCACAGGAGAGCAGAGGCCCTTTCTTCTGTGGTGTCCCTTCAGTGCCCTCTATCGAGTAAGCTTAACAGCTTCATGTTTATTTTAAAAGGAGAAATGCTCAAAGGAATTCCATGTTGTCACAGAGCATATATTGCAAGGTGAATATAGAGCTACAAGGCAATAAATTGATGAGCAGCACATAAGATATCAAATAGTGTTTAAATTAATAGGCCATCGTTTGAGGCTTGAAATTTTACTATAAATATACCAGTCCTCAGTATAATCATTATTGAAAACCTCCAACTTAGAGATCTTATAAAATAGAGAATTGAGTCGCTATATGTGGTCTCAGAGATGAAACCTCTGGAGTATCCTAAGCAGAAATTACTCTAAATTGTCATCAGTTCACTTCCATTGCACACCCAAGGAAGTGAGAGTGTTTCTTTAATTTATTATTGATTAACCCATATTCTTTTGTAGGAGTCCATTGATACCTTTCTAAACTCGAAGAATAGCCTTAACGTTACGCATTAAAAGCTTACCCCCTTCTTATCACAATAATGTACTTTTAAGAACAGATATATTTATATGATATTTTGAAAACCTGAGTTATTTGGGCTTTCAAATACTTTGTGACTGTTTGTAACTGTATGTGAAAATTTTAAATTTTCTTAATGAATATTTATATCACAGCTTATATGAAGGCTTTATATTCAGTTGGATTCATTGTATCTTTCTGCTTGGTCCATGGTGCCCTGGCATGCTGTATTGATGTATACATATTTTGAATATCATTCCTGCTTACATGTGCAATAGGTACTTAATTTGGTTGGTAAGGGAATGGAGATAATAGGTAAAATCCTTGATCCTTGTGCAGATTCTTTTTTTTTTTTTTTTTTAGATTTTCAGTGAGAGATAGTTTCTTACTAGGTTACATATTGACTCTTTTGCAGTAAGCTTTTCTTGTGCATACCTGTCCTAGGAAAAACAATTTGCATATACATATATTATAGGAATAGAGGCTAGTAGGTACCCTTTTATTTCAAGCAATAACAAATTATTGCTGAGAATAATTAAATAGTATTTTCCCCAAAGATTGTATTACTTAATCCTTTACCTGTTTTATATAAGTTCTCTTTAACTTTTTTGTCCTCAGATTCTTGACTTTTATTGTCAAGTATATGTATAGTCAATTCTAGTACACTTTGTAGCTAACTCAAAGCAAATATTTACATTTTATTTATAGCTGTCATTTTTCTCCCAATTTGTTTATCTCTGTAATATCTCTGTTGATGATTCTTCTAATATTTCTTTATAAGCCAGGGAGTCTTAAGTGAGTCTTGTTAGTCTAATAGTCAGTAGTATAAGTAGTAGAAATAATTTTATTTAAAAGTATTTTGTATTTGTCTTGAGGATAAGCGTACTTTAAAAATTATTATTCAGTAGTTCCCTGGTTACCAGAAACACAATTCATGTAACTTTTCTGTGTTTCAGAAACCTTTTTCCGAAAAGGACAAAGGAACTCAAGTCAGTTGTACATAGTGCTCCTGGTTGGAAATTATTTGGTAAAGTCCCTCCCAGAGAGAATCTTCAGAAAACTTCCAAAATCATTCAGCAGGTAAGTACTAATGTAGCCATGTGGTTTGTCTTGCTTTTCAGATATTCTTTTCTAGATAATTAACCTTATTCTACTTTCATTCCTTTTTTTTTTTAACATGTAAAATTTTGGGACTATAGATATTTGTAGTAACTTTAAATTTTTTTTAAAGCATGACATATTTTCAGTTATCTTTTATAGTTGTGAAAATTCTTTACAGTCATAGAACATTGATTTTGTTTCCTAGTTATTCCTTGGATAGCTTTTTTTTTTCCTTAGCAAACCATTGTCACCACAGACTTTGACTTCTAGCTGAACATGGTAGCATTTGCCAGAGGCACAGATTTTATGGATAATGGGTAGTTGTGAACTGATAAAGCAGCATAAAGTGAAAACTGAGTAGATTTTGAGGTCGAACTCTTTCCTTGGTCACTTTTCTGGTTTTCTGTCTTAACCAAGGACTTTGTGAGACGGGCGGGTATATAGTCTGTTTCTAGTAATTTAGGAGCCAGTTCTTCTGTTATCTGTTTTAATATGCATATTCTTGAGTTCTTAAGAATTTCAGATCTTGTTTGACTCCTGAGCTTGTGCTTCTCAGTACTAGGAGATAAGTGAGACTGGAATGCAGTGAGACTATATCAATTTGTAGCATTTTTAATTTTAGAGAAGCTGTTTCTCAGAAGATAAAATAATTTCCTATTTCTCTCCTTCCAGTTGTAATTTATCAAATTTAGCACATCCAGCATTTATAAAAATAATCACATTAAAGCAACAATCATCATTCAAATTGGAAAAAATGCCTTCCTTTAAGTATTTAATAGTGTTCTTTTTATTGCTCAAAAGAAAAACTGTTTTCCCAAGTAAATGAAGACATAATTTTTAGATCTTTAAAAGCATTTGTTATAGTTAATTTTATTTACAAGTAATTAAAATAGTGACCAGTTTATATGTTGCTGAGACTTAAAACTGTAGTGCTGTGATTCCCAAGCTGTGTGCCTAGGGCACCCCACGTGCTGCAGCTAACGCAGGGGGAACCATGGCAAACTCAGTGACGCTACACATCTGCTGGATATGGTGCAGACTGATAGCTTGAGGTAGTACACAATTTCAACATTAAATGGCAATATATTATTTTCTGTGGCATCGTATCCTTGTGAATCTGGTTTTTCCAAGTTTGCTATGATAAAAATCAGATACTGTGCAAAAATCAGTGTGGAACAGGAAATGAAGGTGATGGTGTCCAATCTGATTTCAAGGTTTGTGAAATTGTACAGTGCACAAAAGGCACACATGCCCAATTAGTAATTAATTGTGGTTATTTAAGAATGCAGTAAAACGTTTTTCTTTTAATTTATGTGTACTATTTTTTCAAGTGGCTACTAAGTGCTAGGACATAAATCTTTACTTAATTGTTGGACATAGCTACTTATTAAACAGAATGTTTAAGGATTTCTGTTGGTTTAGGGGGCACCAAGAAAAAATTACTGAGACACTAAGGTTACTGTTAATCCAAGAAAGTTTGGGAATCTTTGCTATCTGGACATCTTAAATTTTAACTCTTTTTTCGTGAAGTCTTTCAGAAGACCAAGTTTGCCCTCTAGAGGCAAAAACAGTGGTCTTGCTATTGAAGGTTTGTATTCTTGACTTTATGATAGTTTACCTGAAATATGCTTGTGCATATACTTTAATATCTTTATGTAAACTAACATTCTGTGATATTTTCTTACCATAGAACTCTAAATAAATTACTAGTGGATAATTATCTGTTTACCAATATGTCTGTGCCTTTAATCTGCTGTTTTCATTTTGGAAAGCCAAGGCCTCACCTCCTCTCTCCTTTTTATATATATGTTGTTTGAAAATTTGATTAGTGGTCAGGAAAAAACAACTCTTATTTTCATATGGGAAGAAGGAGTGAGTTGAAATACAGTTTCTATCCTCTGTGCCTTTTCTGACCTTTTACACATGATGATTTCTCCCAGCTGCTTCTTTTAATTTTTGAGTTTTCCATTTGTGTGTAGGTGCTAATGTGTATTTTGGTGCCTTTTTCATGGTTCTGTTTGTTTTTGGGGGGCTGTGATGGATAGCAAAGTCATTGTTCCTCTGACTGTTTTCCACGTTCAAAAATATGTATCTCTTTCACCATGTGATGGAATATGTTTCTGCCTCTCCTTTTCTGCTTTCTCTTTCCCTACTGTTTGTGTCCTTTACTCCCCATTTGTCTCACTTTGCTGTTCTCTTCACTGCAATTGTCATTTTAAAAGTGGGCATGATTTTCTTTTATTGGTAATGGTAAAGTTATAACTTTCTGTCTCTGTTCCCACTTGAAAACATTTTTTTACAGCCCTGATTTCTAAACTCTGTAAAATATTATCAATATAAAACTACATTTGAGATCCTTGACCATCTATCTACTCCTTTCAAATGCGTGTTATATGTTTGGAATCAGAAATTTAAAATGATGTTAAGAGTAAAGCCGTGAAGAGTGTTAAGACACATCTGTCATGTTTTAGGATAAGGTCTTAAGCTATAGAAAATGAAGATAACTAGTATTCCAGTGTAAAACTGCCTGAAACAGTGAGGCAGTGCTAGAAGTACTAAGGAAAAAACAGATTCCTTTGACCTTCCTAAAGATGGCTCACTTGCTTATTGAATGGCAAAACAGTAAAATTTGTTAGAATATTAGAGTAGTAGTAGTATTTTATAGGATAATTATTTTATTAAGCAAATATTCAGAAAGGAGTTGCCATATTCTTAAGGATGAGTATATGTTTGGGGGCCAGAATTTTTTTCTAGTGGAAAGACACCTATAAGATTATAAACCAAACTATAGAGTAAAGTAGTGTTTGACTTACAATCTTTTTCCTCTATTGTTAATTGCACAAATAACACGATTATGTTCTCTATAAAATATAAAACATTATAGGGCGATATGTCTCATTTTACTTTCCCTTCATATTTTTAGGCCTTTTAAAATTCAATTTTTGTATGGAAAACACAATTATTTTCATGTGTGTATATTTTTACATATATGGTGTTATTTTTTTCCATGAACAAAATGTTACTATATATAAATTTTTTTTGCCTTACTTTATGTGTTTTGTACCTATAGATTTTCAGAGATATATGAAGTTCAAAAGTGAAAGATACTTGTAGGTTAAATATTTTTTTAAGTTTTATTCTTGTAAATTTTATTAAAGGTCTGATCAGTTTTAGTGCTTTCCATGTTAACAGTAAAGAAACATAAAAATCATTTTAGAGTAATAACAAAGTCAGACCGACTCAAGTTTGGCATTTAACTTGACAGTCAATTCCCAAATCACATGAATATTCATAATATTATTTTATGAGGATTATCACATGTGTTCTCTTGCAGGTGTGAAATTCCTGCTTGTGGCCATTTGAACCAGTTGGTGAGCCATGTTAAAAATTGCATCTATTAATTATAAATAGTATTTCAGTTATATTGTAGTTCAGTTGATCTAAGTTTTTGGTTTTTCTAAATTAATAGGCTGAAGTTGGAATACAGCTACGTAGTTTGTCTTATGACCTCCAAACTGCAAGTGAGAATTATTTCAAATGCGCCATGTTATGTATAATTGTAACATGATTGCATACTAGATTGAGTATACTCTATTTATGTCAAACTGACAGTCTTTCAGTAGAAAGTGATTTTTTTGGCACTGTTTTTATATTGGCATCTTTTTCATTATGAGGAAATTAGATTGGAGTACTTAGATGATATTTCATGTTTTTCATCACTCATGTCTTTTTCTGAGTGATGTTTTAGTTGAGTGGTTGAATCACTTTCAGATATCTTTTGGCAGGCAAGGAAAAAAGTTTTAAGGCACTAACTGATTTCTTAATCTGAGCATTTCAAATTGTCTAAAAGTAGGATAGGTCACGCTGCTCAATTAAGCCTTTGATTTTGAAATTGTTAACTTCAGGAACAAGAACTCTGTGGAAAGGACTAGAATACACGTGCTTTGTGAGCAGTAAATATATAACACTTTGCAAGTGTAGAGCTTAATTTTCTGGTTACTGACTTTATTGGTGTATGTAGCATTAGGATACTTGAAAACAGTTTGTTGGTTTTAGTTATGCTTAAATATGGATACCTTTGGTGTAAAATTTGAGTGAGCACTGCAATAAATGAACTACTTCCTTCATTGTTGTTAAATTGTGGAGGGGCTGGACTAAGTTCAGAATTTGTTTTTGATAAGTCCTTAAAACTGTTACACACTTGCATGTTTTTTCACCTTTATTTACCTAATGTATTGTCACCTTGAATTTATAACAGCTCTGGGCCTGTGCTTCGGGGAGAGGGGAGAAGTATGAGCCTTAAGAAAGAAGGTTAAATTAGGTAAAGAAAATGAAAAGAATAAAGCACTAACCCCTTTAGGAAGAGTGTTCTCACTGTCCACTGAAACTCAAAAGTTGAGTCACTCTGTATACACATCAGGCTATTTTGGCTTTTACATTGTCTTTAAAAGAGAAGCTCCTATTCTATTCTTTCTTCTCTCCAGACCCCATATTTTACTTCAAGAAGCTGTTCAAAGACTCCTGCCACCCTCCGTTTGAACCGATAGACTGATCTTTTCTCACATTCCCTCCTAGTACACCTTCTTTCTGGTGAATCCCTTTAGATACAGAGCTCAAGGCATCAGAATGTGGCAGGATATCATTCTGTGACCATCTTACTCTGTGACCTCGTGTTAGCAAGCTCTAAACCTTTTCTCTAGTAGAACTTGAAGGACAAAATTCTTTAATTGGTCCTAGATTCTTCTCGAAGATTATCTGGCTTTCATTTCAATGAATGTGTAATTTATTCAACATACATTGACTGTGAATAATACCATAAGCATGGTTCAGGTTCTTGGGAAATAGATAAATATAAGTCCTAGCCTTTCAGTTATTCTAGTATAACTGTAGGAAGGAGGGGGAAGGTTCATATGTGGTTTTAATATAGTGTAGTGAGTGCTGTAATACAGTTGTGAACCAAAGTACGAGAGTAGAGATGAAAGTGATTAATTCTGCTCAGGATGACATGCAGTTTCTGTGTTATGAAGTATACTAGTAGGAGTTGACCAGGTAGACAAGATGGGGAAAGCCATTCCAGATAGAGAAAATTGAATGAACAAGCAGGAATGCATCAGACTTGTTTAGCTCAATTTTAGGTCAGTATTTCAGGGAAGTAGGGTAGATGGTGAAGGTCATTAGCCACAAGGTTAGAAAGTTGGGTTTTAACCAAAATACTTTTAAATAAGGCACTGAGACATCAAATTCATATACTGGAAAAATTCTGGAGGCATTGTAGAAGTTAAATTAGAAAAGAGTGGGTTTGCAAACAAAGACATTAAGATTTATTGTAGTAGTCTATGATTCTGGTTCTCAAACATAGTGGATTACGTAGGGAATGTGTTAAAAATACAGATCCCTCAGCTCTTTACTTTGAGTTCTTAATGTCAGTTTTGTGTTTTTCAATTCTTGTGTTGCTGGTTGTTTCTTTTTCAAATCTGCTATATCACTTTTTGCAGTTTACAGTTCCCTGCTGAAATTTCAAGCTTGGCCTTTATCTCCTTAAACATAGTAAGTATAGTTTTTATAGCCTGTGTCTGATAATTCCAATGTCTGGAAATTCTATAGGTCTGTTTATATTGAATATTGATTCTGCTAGTTTTTGTTAGCAGATGCTATTTTATCTCTGTGTGTGCCTGGTTACCTTTGCTTGGGTGCTGGATATAATATTTGAAACATCATATTTAGAAAACAATTTGAAGTACATCTTGGTTACTTCCAAGTTTTATCAACAGTGAATAAAGCTGCTATAAACATCTGTATGTAAGTATTTTTGTGGGTGTAAGTTTTCATTTCTTTTGGGTAAATACCAAGGAGGCTGGTTGCTGAATCATATGGTATTTTAATTTTGTAAGAAACAGCCAAACTGTCTTCCAAAGTGACTGTTCCATTTTGCATTCCCATCAGCAATGAATGAGCATTCCTGTTGTTCCACATCTTCACCAGTATTTGGTGTTGTCAGTGTTTCGAATTTTGACCATTCTAATAGGTGTGTAGTGGTATCTGATTGTTCTAATTTGTAATTCTGAATGAACATTAATTAGAACATATTTTCATATGTTTACTTGTCATCTGTATATCTTATTTAGTGAGGTGTCTTTTCTGATCTTTTGCCATTTTTAATTGAGTCATTCATTTTCTTATAATAATAAAAACAGAACTCAATAGAGTTTTAAGAGTTCTTTGTATACTTAGTATAACAGTCCTTTACCAGGTGTATCTTTTGCAAGTATTTCCTCCCAGTCCATTATCTGGTTTTCTCATTCTCTTGACAGTGTCTTTCACAGAGTAGAGGTTTTTAATTTTTATCAAGCCCGGCTTCTCAATTATTTCTTTCATGGATTGTGCCTTTGGTGTTGTATCTAAATAAAGTCATCACCATACCAAAAGTAATATAGGTTTTCTCCTGTCTTCTATAGTTTTATAGTTTTTTGTTTTACATTTAGGTCTGTAATCCATTTTGAGTTAATATCTGTGAAGAGTGTAAGTTCTATGTCTAGATCCATTTTTTTGCATGTGGATGTCCACTTGCTCCATGCCATTTGTTGAAAAGACTACCTTTGCTCCATTTTATTGCCTCTGCTCCTTTGTCAAAGATCAGTTGACTGTGTTTATGTGGAACTGTTTCTGGGCTGTCTGTTCTGTTCCATTGACTTATTTGTCTAGTCTTTTGTCAACACTGCTCTGTATTGATTACTGTAGCTTTATAGTAAGTCTTGAAGTCGGGTAGTGTCAGTCCTCCAACTTTATTCTTCTTCTTCAATACTGAGTTTGCTATTCTGGGTCTTTTGCCTCTACATATAAACTTTAGAATCACTTTGTCAATATCCACAAAGTTACTTGCTGGGATTTTGATTGGGATTGTGTTAAATTTGTAGATCAAGTTTGGAAGAACTGACATCTTGGTAATACTGACTCTTCCTATCCATGAACATGGACTGTCTCTTCCTTTAGTTAGTTCTTCTTTGGTATCTTTTATCTGAGTTTCGTAATTTTCCTCATGTAGATATTGTATATATTTTGTCAGATTTGTATCTAAGTATTTCATTTTGGGGGATGCTAATAGAAATATTAATGTGTTTTAAATTTGAAATTCCATTTATTTATAGCTGGTATATACGAAAGCAATTGACTTTCCTAATATCCTGCAACCTTGCTGTAATTGCTTATTAGTTACAGGAATTTTTTTGACTGTTCTTTCAGATTTTCTACACAGACAAGTCATGGCATCTGAAAACAAAAACAGTTTTATTGTTTTCTTTTCCAATCAGTATACCTTGTGTTTCCTTGTCTTGTCTTGTTGCATTAGCTAGGACTTCCCATACAATGTTGACAAGCAGTGGTGGGAGGGGACATCCTTACCTTGTTCCTGATTGTAGAAAACTTCGAGTTTCTCACCATTAGATATAATATTAGCTATAGGTATTTTGTAGATGTTCTTTATCAAGTTGAGAAGTACCCTTATATTCCTTCTTTAATGAGGGTTTTTGTCATGAATGAGTTTAATTTTGTCAAATGCTTTTTCTGTATTGATATGATCTTGTGATTTTTCTTTCTTAGCTTATTGATGTGATGGATTACATTAATTGATTGTCAGATGTTGAGCCAGCCTTGCATACATGGGATAAATCCCACTTGGTCATGGTTTATAATCCTTTTTATACATTATTTGATTCGATTTGCAAATATTTCATTGAGGATGTTTGCAGCTATGTTTCTGAGAGGTACTGTTCTGTAGTTTTCTTTTAATGTCTTTGCCTGTGTTAATATTAGGGTAACGCTGGCTTCATTGATTAAATTAGGACGTATTCTTCTGCTTCTATCTTCTGGAAGAGATCATAGGGAATTGGTATAATTTCTTCCTTAAATGTTTCTTAAAATTCACTGGTGAAGCCATCTGAGCCAAACTGCTTTCTCTTTTGGAAGGTAATTAATCATCAACACAATTCCTTTCCTTTCCTCCTTCCTTCTTTCTCTTCTTCCTTCCCTCCCTCTCTCCCTCCCTTTCTCCCTTCTTCCTTTCATTTTTTCCAGCTTTATTGGGGGTATAATTGTTGATTCAATTTTTTAAATAGATAACAGGACTGTTCAGATTGTCTCTTTCTTCTGTGAGTTTTAACAGATTGTGTCTTTAAGGAATTTATCCATTTCATCTAAGTTATCAAATTTATGGGCATCTGATTGTTCATAATATTACTTTAACGTACATCAGATCTGTAGTGAGGTCCCCTCTTTCATTTATGATATTTGTAGTTTGTGTCTGCTTTCCTTCTCCCTCTCTCCTTCCCTTCCTCCCTCCATCCTAGAGTTTGTAATATGCATTTACAGCTAATCTAAGCCCACTTTAAAATAACATTTACCACTTCATGTGTAGTGCAAGTACTTTATAATAACAAAATACTCCTAATTCCTTCCTTCCATCCCTTGTGTCTTTGCTGTCAATTATTTCACTTATACATGAGCATGCTCTCACACATACACACACACACACACACACACACACACACAAACATATGTAACTGAATATATCGTTATTATTTTGAACAAACTGTTATCTGTTGGATCAGTTAACAATAATAAAAATAAAATTTTTATTCTACCTTCATGTATTTCTTTCTGATGCTCTTTCTTTCTAGATGTAGATAAAAGTTTCTGATGTGTCATTTTCCCTCTCTCTGAAGAGCTTCTTATAGTAGATCTGGCAAGGCAGATCTATTGGCAACAAATTCTCTCAATTTTTTGTTTGTTTGGAAAAGTCTTTTTTTCTTCTTTTTTTTTGAAGGATAATTCATAGGGTACAGAATTTGAGGGTTTTGCCTTTTTCCCCTCAACACTTTAAATATTTCTCTGTACTCTCTCCTTGCTTGTATGGTTCCTGAGAAGTTGAATGTAATTGTTATCTTTGCTTTTGTATAGGGAAGGAATTTTTTTCACCTCTGGCTTCTTTCAAGAATTTTTTTTCAATCTTTGATTTTCTGCAGTTTAAATATGATATGCCTACGTATAGTTATTTGGGCATGTTTCCTGCCAAATTTTGTGTTCTGCACTTCATGATCTGTGGTTTGGTGTTGACATTAATGTATAGAAATTCCTGGTTATCATTCCTTCAAATATTGCTTCTACTCCATTTTCTCTCTAGTTGCTCGCTGCAACTAGAGAAAGCCCACACGCAACAATGAAGACCCAACACAGCCAAAAATAAATAAAATTAAATCTTTAAAAAAAGAAAGTTCCTTTTCCCCTCCTACTGCTGGAAGCACAAGGAGATTTTTCTCTGACATGCACTGTGAGTACCTGATAGAGTTCCTGGAGGTAAAACTTGCAAAAGTATGTGGTTCTGGGATCTCTTGGAGTCTTAGCGCTCAGACCTGTCAACATTGAGCCTCTAGCAATTTGTCAATTACAGTTCAGGTTTTCCTACCCTGGCATTGATTCCCACAGAGGTTTCTTCATAGGTTTCTGCTCTGATAAGTTGTGATTCTCTATATCCACCTGTCTATTTCTCTAATTTTGGGGCAGCAGTTTGCCCTGTGACCTCATTTCTCTGAGGAATCTAAGAAGAGTTGTTGATTTTTTTAGTTTGTTCAGCTTTTTACTTATTGGAATGGGTTGGCAACTTTTAAGCTTCTTGCATGCTGGAGCAGAAAACAGAAGTTGAAATAGTAATACTTCGTTGAGGATTTTTGCTTCCATTTTCATTTGAGATATTGGTCTGTAATTTTCTTTTAATATCTTTGTCTGATTTTGGTATTGGGATAATGCTGAAATCATTGAATGAATTGAGAGTTTTTTCTTCGTCTCCATTCTAAAAGAATTTGTGTAGAATGTGTATTTTTTTTTCCTTAAATGTTTGATGAAACTTGGCAGTGAAATTATCTAAGCCAAGATTTCTCAACCTCAGCGCTATTGATATTTTAGGTCTTGTAATTTTTGTTCTTGGGGGCCTTTCCTGTGCAGTGAAAGATTTAGCAGCATCCCTGGCCTCTGCCCAGTAGATGCCAGTAGCATCCCCTCACAGTTGTGGCAACCAAAAATGTCTCTAGATGTTGCCACATATTCCCTGGGGCCAAAGTCTACCCCAATTGAGAATTACTGACATAAACCATGTATGCAGGGGAGACTGCCCTGGTGGTCCAGTGGTTAAGACTCCGCGCTCCTAATGCAGGTGGCCCAATTTCGATCCCTGATCAGGGAAGTAGATCCCGCATGCCACAATGAAGATCCTGAAGATCCCATGTGCTGCAGCTGAAAAAAAAAAAAAGATACTGCATGCTACAACGGAGCTCCTGCCTGCCGCAACTAAGACCCGGCGTAGCCAAATAAATAAATAAATATTTTTTAAAAAAACCAGTATGCAGCGGTTTTCATTGTTATTGTTGAATAGCTTTTTAATTATAAATTTAATATTTTAATTGATATAGGGGTATGACATTTTCTATTTTTTTTCCCACATCTTTATTGGAGTATAATTGCTTTACAATGTTGTGTTAGTTTCTGCTATACAACAAAGTGCATCAACTATATGTATACATATATCCCCATATCCCCTCCCTCTTGAGCCTCCTTCCCACCCTCCCTATCCCAGCCCTCTAGGTTGTCACAAAGCGTCGAGTTGATCTGCCTGTGTTATGCAGCAGCTTCCCACTAACCAATCCATTTCACATTTGATAGTGTATATATGTCAATGCTGCTCTCTCACTTCGTCCCAGCTTCCCATTCCCCACCCTGCATCCTCAAGTCTGTTCTCTACATCTGCGTCTTTATTCCTGCCCTGCCACTAGGTTCATCAGTACTGTTTTTTTAGATTCCATATATCTGCGTTAGCATACGGTATTTGTTTTTCTCTTTCTGACTTACTTCACTCTGTATGACAGACTCTAGGTCCATCCACCTCACTACAAGTAACTCAATTTTGTTCCTTTTTATGGCTGAGTAATATTCCATTGTATATATGTGCCACATCTTCTTTATCCACTCATCTGTCGATGGACATTTAGGTTGTTTGCATGTCCTGGCTACTGTAAACTGTGCTACAGTGAACATTGTGGTACATGTGTATCTTTTTGAATTATGGTTTTCTCTGGGTATATGCCCAGGAGTGCAATTGCTGGGTCATATGGTAGTTCTATTTTTAGTTTTTTAAGGAACCTCCATAGTGTTCTCCATAGTGGCTGTCAATTTACATTCCCACCAACAGTGCAGGAGGGTTCCCTTTTCTCTACACCCTCTCCAGCATTTATTGTTTCTAGATTTGTTGATGATGGCCATTCTGACCCATGTGAGGTGATACCTCATTGTGGTTTTGATTTGCATTTCTCTAATGTTTAGTGATGTTGAGCATCTTTTCATGTGTTTGTTGGCCATCTGTATGTCTTCTTTGGAGAAATGTCTATTTAGGTCTTCTGCCCATTTTTGGATTGGGTTGTCTGTTTTTTGATATTGAGCTGCATGAGCTGCTTGTATATTTTGGAGATTAATCCTTTGTCAGTTGCTTCGTTTGCAAATATTTTCTCCCATTCTGAGGGTAGTCTTTTCATCTTGTTTATGGTTTCCTTTGCTGTGCAAAAGCTTTTAAGTTTCATTAGGTCCCATTTGTTTATTTTTGTTTTTATTTCCATTTCTCTAGGAGGTGGGTCAAAAGAGATCTTGCTGTGATTTATGTCATAGAGTGTTCTGCCTATGTTTTTGTTTGTTTTTTTTTTAATTTTATTTATTTATTTATTTGTATATTTTTATTTTTGGCTGTGTTGGGTCTTTGTTTCTGTGTGAGGGCTTTCTCCAGTTGCGGCAAGCGGGGGCCACTCTTCATCATGGTGCGCGGGCCTCTCACTGTCGCGGCCTCTCTTGTTGCGGAGCACAAGCTCCAGACGCGCAGGCTCAGTAGTTGTGGCTCACGGGCCTAGTTGCTCCGCGGCATGTGGGATCTTCCCAGACCAGGGCTCGAACCCGTGTCCCCTGCATTGGCAGGCAGATTCTCAACCACTGCGCCACCAGGGAAGCCCTCTGCCTATGTTTTCCTCCAAGAGTTTTATAGGGTCTGGCCTTACATTTAGGTCTTTAACCCATTTTTTTTTTTAATTTTTATTTATTTATTTATTTATTTATGGCTGTGTTGGGTCTTCGTTTCTGTGCGAGGGCTTTCTCTGGTTGCGGCGAGTGGGGGCCACTCTTCATTGCGGTGCGCGGGCCTCTCACTGTCGCGGCCTCTCTTGTTGCGGAGCACAGGCTCCAGACGCGCAGGCTCAGTAGTTGTGGCTCATGGGCCTAGTTGCTCCGCAGCATGTGGGATCTTCCCAGACCAGGGCTCGAACCCGTGTCCCCTGCATTGGCAGGCAGATTCTCAACCACTGCGCCACCAGGGAAGCCCTAACCCATTTTGAGTTTATTTTTGTTTCTATTTTTTCTTGAGTCAGACTTAGTTAACTTATGTCTTTTAAGAGATTTTTACATTTCACCTCTGTTGTTGGACTTATTGGAAAAAAATTGTTAATAATATTCTCTTTTTATCCTTTTAATGTCTACTGGTTATGTGATAATGGATAGATTATCTCTCATACATTCGTGATTTTAGTAATTTGTCTTTTTTTCTTGATCAGTTTTGCCAGAAGTTATCAGTTTTACTGATCTTTAAAAATGTATACCTCTTTTGTTTCACTGATTTTTACCTCTTTCTCTATCGCATTTATTTTTGCTCTTTATTATTTACTTCCTCTTGGTTCGAATTTGTTTTTTCTAGATTTTTAAGGTGGATCATTGATTTTAGACCTTTTATCTTTTTAATATGTGGATTAAGCTATACATTTCCCTCTAACTATGCTTTAGCTGCATTTTACAAGTTTCAGAATTTTCATTTTCATTCGATTCAAAATGTTTTCTCTGTTATTTCTTTTGTCATGATTCTTTGGAAATGTGTTGTTTTAATTTTCAAATATTTTAGAATTTTCCCAGATGTTTCTGTAAATAATTTCTAATTTAATTCCATTATGCTCATACAGTATACATTATGAAATTTTAGTCTTTTTCAATATATTGAGACTTGTTTTATGTCCTAGATATAGCTTGTCTTAGGGAATGTTCCTTGTGTCCTTGAAAAGAATGGGTATGTTCTGCTGATGTTGGGTTAGTGTTGTATAAATGTCAGTTAGGTCATGTTAGATGATAGTGTTTTTCAAGTCTTGTATAATTTTGCTGATTTTCTATTTGTTCTGTGAATTACTGAGAGCGGAGTAATAAAATGTCCACCATAATCTACTTGGCTATTTCTCCTTTTGCTCTTTTTTTTTCTGTTTTTGTTTTGAAGCTTCGTATTTATGTCTTCTAGATGAATCGACCTTTTTACCATTAATGTAATGTCTTTTTTGCCCTGGTAATTGTTCTTATTATGAAGTTTTTGTCTAACTTTAATTTAGCCACTGAAGCTTGCTTTCACTTAGTGTTTACATGATATTTATTCTTCTATCCATTTACTTTTTATCCATCTTCATATTTAAAGTGGTTTTTTTTGTATGTAGCATATATTTGGGTCTATGTAGGCAGTCTAATACTCTCTTCTTTTTAAATGGAGTGTCATTTATTGGTATGACTTGTTTTAAATTTACTATCTTGCTACTTCTTTTCAAATTGTCCCATCTGGTCTTTGTTTCTTTTTATCTCATTTCCTGCCCTCTTTTGGATTAAATGAGTTTTTTAGTACTCCATTTTAACTCCACTGTTAGCTTATTCAATATACCTTTGTTTTAGTTTTTCAGTGGTTGTTCTTGGCCAACAGTTCTCAAACGTTTTATTTTTACAACTGCTTTGGATTCTGGGTATGAAGGATCTCAAAGAGTTCTTGTTTATGGGCATTGTCTGTCAATTACTACTGTACCCAGAATTAAAACTGAAAGAATGAAATATTTATTAATTCACTTAAAAAGTGAAATTGGCCATCCCTTCTCCCCTCCCCCCACTTTTTTTTTTTTAAACTGTGAGTGCATGTCATGAAGAACACAGTGATTAGTAGTACAGTTTGGTGTCTCTGCCTTGATTTGTGCTAAGGCATCAACAGTTTTATTCAATATTGCTTTAGCAAAATTAGTGCTAATGTCAACACATTGACAAACTTTTAGCACTATTAGGACTATAGTTTTGACTTTGCAAACCTCATGAAACCATCTCTGGGACACTGTTGAGAACTGCTGCAGTAGGGCTTATGATATTTATCTTTATCACAATCTATGCTCAAATAATGTTATACCACTTTGAGCATAATGTAATAACCTTACAACAGTATACTGCCTTTCTCTCCCTTCTGATTTTGTGCTGTAAGCCCCTCAGTACACTGGTATTATTTTTGCTTTAAGTAGTCAGATATCCTTTTAAAAATGACTTATATATTTTGTCTCTTATTTATGTCTTTTCTAAAATGTTTTCCATATTTACTATTTTTGGTGCTTTTTATTTCTTTGTGTAGATTCATGTTTTCATATGATGTATTCTTTCTGCCTGAAAGATTTCCTTTAAAATATAGAGCAGGTCCACTGACAACAGATTCTCTCAGTTTTTGTTTGTCTGAAAACATTTCTATTGTGCTTTTATTTTTCAAAGATACATATTTTTTTTGGTATAGGGTCCTAAATCAACAGGCTTTTTCCCCCATTATTTTATTATTTTTTTTCTTCCAGCAACTTAAAGGTTTTTCCATTGTCTTCTGACTTACATAGTTTCAGGTGAGTCTGAACATTCATGTCTCTCCTGAATATCCTGTGTATTCAGTGAAGACTTTCCATTCTGGTTGGTGGGAATATGAATACTTCTCAGCCGTGGGTGAGCTCTGGAAACTGTTTTGCTTACCACTCCACAGTAATTGTTCTTTCCCCGGAAGTTGTTTTTTGCTCAGCTTTGTAGTATTTTGCCTTACACATGTGCAGTTTGGTATTCAGCTGAAGACTCAAGAGGACTCCTGTGCAGATTTCTGGAGCTCTTTCTCAATGGAGTGCTTTTCTGCTACTCTGGCCCACAAATTCTGGCCCCCCTTGACCATTCCAACTAACAGCCAGGCTTTCTTCAAGTTTTCCCTTCCTGCACTGGATGTCCAGAACTGCCCCCATGCATACTAATGGGATGATCGATAGGCTCACCTTGTTTGTTACCCCTTTGGGATCCCAGAGGTTGTTTTCAGCAAGAAAGTTGGTATGAATTACCCAGTTCACCAAGTGGGAATCTACCTATCTTTCTGAAGAATTTTTTTGTCCAACATGTATATATTAGTTTTAGGAATGTAGATGAAAACCAAATACTTACTTGTTTCTAATTACATGTTCAATTCACATATATAATAATATATTAAGAAAATAATATATTAAGAAATAGTGTCTTTTTTTTTAAATTATTATTTATTTATTGGGCTGTGTTGGGTCTTCGTTTCTGTTCGAGGGCTTCCTCTAGCTGTGGCAAGCGGGGGCCACTCTTCATCGCGGTGCGCGGGCCTCTCACTATCGTGGCCTCTCTTGTTGCGGAGCACAGGCTCCAGACGCGCAGGCCCAGCAGTTGTGGCTCACGGGCCTAGTTGCTCCACGGCATGTGGGATCTTCCCAGACCAGGCCTCAAACCTGTGTCCCCTGCATTAGCAGGCAGATTCTCAACCACTGCGCCACCAGGGACCCCAAGAAATAGTGTCTTTTTATTCAGATCTGTTTGCATACATCTTTGATGTCAGTACGTTCAGCATCACTGACCACTTTTGTGGTCTTTAACCCCAGAGCACATCATCTTCACTTTCGTCAAAGTTGTAGGAGATATAGTGCTTTTTAAGTGTATTATCTTGTTACTAAAATTTTGTCTCAAGCCACAAGTTTCCAGATGCATTACATTTTTTCTTTTATTTGTTCTATAAGTATAAAATTATGATCTCTACAACCTGATCTCTTACTATATTGTTCTTTAAGGTAATGTTTAAAAGGCTCTTTATGATAGTTTGCAATTGAATGGTTATACCTCCGGGAATCCTTCATTACTTTGTGTCCATTTTCTTCCTTTCCGTCTCCAATTTAACAAAGCCACAACAAAAAAACCTATTAAAAAAAAAAAAATCACCTTCCAGGGGCTTCCCTGGTGGCGCAGTGGTTAAGAATCTGCCTGCCAATACAGGGGACACGGGTTCGAGCCCTGGTCCGGGAAGATCCCACCCACATGCCACGGAGCAACCAAGCCCGTGCACCATACTACTGAGCCTGTGCTCTAGAGCCCACAAGCCACAACTAGTGAGCCCACATGCCACAACTACTGAAGCCCACGTGCCTAGAGCCCGTGCTCTGCAACGAGAAGTCACAGCAGTGAGAAGCCTGTGCAGCGCAACGAAGAGTAGCCCCCACTTGCCACAACTAGAGAAAGCCTGTGCGCAGCAATGAAGACCCAATGCAGCCTAAAATAAATAAATTTATTTTAAAAAATTATTAAAAAAAAAAATCACCTTCCAAACTAGTGTTGACTGAGATAGTTTGAGGATAATGCACCTTCTCCAAATAGTGCTTTGCTGTTCAAATTAATAGAGAGAAAGCACCCATAAAATGAGATGTTGTTAAGCAAATGTGCTTTCTCTTTTCGAAGAGATTATTTTGAGGAAAAACATCTTTTTCGTTTATGTGAATCCAGTATTTCTTTGCCTTGGAATTGTAAGTAATTTTTTCTGCTTTATGCTTGTGGAGATGACAGCAATTGCCTACCATCTTTTGATCAGACTTAGAATTAATTGCCTGTTTGACTCAAATTTTCTTACAGTAACTAGAATAAATTACCCTACAGATATTTGCCAGCCTGCCCCTAGCGCTGGTTTCATCTTCTATTCTAGTTACCCCAGTTAAAGTAAACTAAACATTCCATAGAACAATATTTTGAGTGGAAGATGAAGAATAAGTTAAATTAAAAAAATAAACAGGCTTCATTACAATACCCCATAAAAATACGTTCCCTAAGTTAAAAGAAAAACTAAATGCCTCTTAACCTTTGGTAGGTAGCTCCCAACAACTCATGAAAATAAGTCAGTTAAAACTGACCTTTGAAAAAAAAAACAAAACAAAACTGACCTTTGGAATTCCCTGGCGGTCCAGAGGTTAGTACTGTGCGCTTTCACTGCTGAGGGCCTGGGTTCAATCTCTGGTTGGGAAACTAAGACCACACATGCTGCGCGACATGGCCAAAAAAAAAAACAACCAAACAACAACAACTGACCTTTGTTGGCAGGAAATGAGGTAGATCGATGTGATATTTTCAAACGGTGATTTGCTATAGCTAGCATTATTTACTGATTTCCTTGGACTATGATATTTCCAATTGCTTTTTAATATTGTAAAGTTTCTTTATAACTTATAAAATTATCAATTTTTTGTTCCTTATTAAACTTCTATGGAAGGAATATACAGGGGATTTTTATGACATGACCCACATGGATTTAAAGTGAAAATGACTTCAGGAATTTCTCCCATGAGATATTATTTGGTTGTATTTTTAAATGAAGTCTTATTATGTATATCAACTACTTATCAATAACGTGAACACTATTTTCTCTCTCTATTGCCTTCGACTCATTTAAGAATTATGTGATTTTCCTCACCTATAGGGATAAGCCCTAATTAACTTTAACTCATTGATAAAGCTTATTTTTCAGGTCATTGTGATTGCGTGTTGAATGGGGTGTTTCCTGGGACCTTCCAGGAAAGATGCTTTCTTTGTATTTTGTGAGAGTTATTATTAGAAGAGCAACTAGAGGATCTTTGAAAGTTATGCTATTAGGATGTGACAACTGGCTTTGCTACAGTCATTTCTCTGAGCAGCAAGCCAACCTCCAGATGAAGCCCACACATGGTGGAGGGCATAGCTGAGAGAGTAGTAGAGAAGTGGAGTCTCTGATTGGTGCTGTGAGCCTCTTGGTCAAATAGAGACCACAGTTAGCTAAATATATGGAATATTAGTCCTGTGGTCTGATACATTTGCCTAAATGTATTTGATATCACTTTGTGATTATTTTTTAAAGTACTGATATTTAATATCTTACTATTTCTAATATAATTTGTAATTTTAATCATGTTAAAAGAGCACCTTAAGTTATTTGGCAAATATTTAAGTCATTAAAGATGTATAAATCTATCCTACTTTCAGATAAGTATGGATTGATGTCATGTTTTAAGCTTTTAAAATAATTATTCTCTAGAAATTTAAAGCATTTTTATGCTAAGCATCTGTGATAGGAAATACTAGAATACAACTTCTTTCCTCTCTCATGTGAAAAATATTTGAGTGACAATTCTGTATAAAGCTCATTTGTAAGGTAGATACATAAATGATATTTATGTACTTGCTTTTGTCTTGCCTTTCATATTAAATGTGTACTTATTTAGTTAATTTTTAATAAAAGACTTTTCATTTTTTGTTCAGACTTTCAGTGGCTCTCCATTTTGTTCATCATGAATTCCAAATATTTTTGCCTGTGAAAGGCCCCATAATTTAGCCTATACTTTATTTCTCATCCTTTTTCATATTCAGTGAGATTAATGTGTTTCCCTAATCCATGCCTTTGCTTGCTCCCCCTGGCATGTTCTTTCCAATCCTTTCTGTCTATGTAATTAATACCTATCATTTTTGCCCCAGTTCTGATCCCAACTCTTCAGTAAAATCTTTGTGAGTTATCCACCGTGACTATAAAATGATCTCTCTTACAAACAAACTACTTTATTTCTTGTAAGAAAAGTCAAACAGTACTGAATAATTTAAAGTAAGACAAATGCACTTCATTTCTAGTCTAACCCTCCAGAGGAAAACCCCTTATAGTTCAAATTCCTTGATATTTTTCTATGTAAACTTGAGCATATATGACTTATTTGGTTATCACTTCTTTTGACTACCATATCGGAGAGTACAGTTCTATAGGCTTAATCATATTTGTTTGATTTTTCTTTTGGCAAGAATACTTCAAGAATGATGCTATGTACTTCATATTGCATCAGGAAACACATACTATCTGGTGGTCTTTTAAAATAATGTTTAGATGGAGCAGTGATTGAGGTATTGTTAGCTTGATCTTCCCACTTTAAAGTTCTCCATCAGCCTCTCACTGAATGGTTTCACCTGTCTCATTATTTTAAATTGTCATAGATAGTTACTTGACTGTCTGCTAATACATAGTAAGATAATAGATCGTTAAAAGGCCAAGCTCTGGAGCCTACCCTGCCTGCAATTTATGACCTTTGGCAAGTGACTGCACATCTTTGTGCCTCAGTTTCCTCTACTGTGAGTTAGGTGCCTCACAAGGTTGTTTCAAGGATTAAATGTGTTAAGTGTTTAAAACAATGTGTGGTACATTGTGACAGTAAATGCTAGCTGTTATTAATATATTGATTTAGAAGTTTTGGGGGGGGTGGGATGAATTGGGAGATTGGGATTGACATATATACACTAATATGTATAAAATAGATAACTAATAAGAACCTGCTGTATAAAAAAATAAATAAAATTCAAAAAGAAAAAAGTTTTATTTTGCTATCTATGTACTGGCATTTGTTTGCATGGAACATGCTTTATTGGATAGTATTCATTGCATTCTATCTGGCAGTGAGACCTGGTCACATTGTAGGAAGACAAAGTGCTGTTTAAGTGATAACAAACCTCATATGTATGTAGCATCTATGGTTTTTAATAAGAAAAACATTAGCAGAAACGGGGATTTGTTACACTTGAGTTTGTAATGAAGAAAAGAAACATTGATCATAATTACATGTGTATCCTAGATATTAGGAAAGAAAATTTCGAAAGAGAAAAAGAAATGAGTGACCCCATGGCTTTTGACACTGAAAGGCTATGCAGTTCTTTGAAATGGGAATTAATAAAAATGAAAGTACACAGTTCTAAATAATTTGAGAAGAAGTCTCTAAAAATCCAATGCAGTCATGCAAAGGAACTCTCAGATTAACAGCATAGATTTAGTAGGTGGAAGGGGAGATGTAAAACTAAAGACAGTTATAAAACAATAGTACAAACCATTATAAACAGTGGCAGGAACCATAAAGTAAGCTTGAAGTTTATAGAAAATGACTAAGACAACATAAACTGTTTTTTAACGTGATATCAAATAAGATGAATCTTCAACAAGATTATCAGATTTTTAAGAGGGATGGAATCATCAGTTCATATTTTGCAACTGTCAGATTCAGTAGGGAGAAACAGTCTTTGAGTTAGAAGAGATAATAATATTAAAAGAATTATAGGCCATGGTAGGAAAGCAGCTAGTTAGTAAGTGAAACATTTGACCACTTTAAGTGCATTTAATTTTCTTCATTTAAATTAATGTCTTCTCTAGAAGCCAGTGGGCTCGCAGATCTCATGAAATCACTGAGTAATCTTTGAGAATGTCATGGCAAATATATTCGTTATCTGGAGATGATCAAACACTAGCTTGACTTTTTTTTTAGAACGGGGAAAATGTGGGTTCTGGAAATTACAAACCATAATCTTGTTACTGATCTTTTGCAAATTTCTAGAAATAAATTTCAGAAGCTTGTGAACATTTATGAAAAAAATGCTCAAATGTGGAAATTTAAGTGTGTTCACCAAAAACATATCATGTTAAATTAACTTCACTTCTTTTAAGAGAATTATCAATTCAGTTGAATGAGAAAAATACTGTAGTAACAGTCTTTTAATTTTAGTGAAGTATTTGACAGTCTTTGGCTGTATTTTTGGATAAGATATGTTGGTGAATTATTGTTTCAATTTAGAGTAAGTAGGTAGATTTATAGTAGTTAGATTCAGAGTAGGTTGAAATCCAAAACCAGTGTTTGATTAGAGGTTCAGTGTCACCCTTGAGAGAAATCTTCAGAGCATTGCAGCAGGATTACCTATTTCTTGTGTCAACATTTCCATCATTGATCTTGGCTGAAGGTTTAGAAAGTAGGCTTATCTGCTGTAGATTATTAAAAGCTGGACTTGGATAACTGATACCATAGAAAGTAAGCAGGAATATCTTTCTAAAACCTTAGCTAATTAATCTAGTACATTTATATCTTCCCCTCTTTTAACATACTTTCATACTTTACATATAATATAAATTCATAGTTTATATTGCTTCAGGGGGAAAAAAGTGACTTTTTTTGTCTACCTGATCTTTTAACCAAATTAATGTATGAATTGTATATATTCCTTATTATAGCATAATATCTTTAATGATACAGATTTAATAATGCAAACTGCAAATTGGAAAAGTTAGTTGCTGCATATGTATATTTTTGTCTACTCTAGGAATATGAAGCACGAACAGGGAGAACCTGTAAACCACCACCTCAGTCTTCAAGACGAAAGAATTTTGAATTTGAGCCACTCTCTACCACTGCCCTGATTCTTGAGGATCGACCGTCGTAAGTATTTTAGTGATCATCAGGCACACTGTTTGAATTTTAAACTTTAATTTTTCTTATTACTATTTCATTTAAAAGATACCACGAAATTAGTTAAAGAAATGGGTTTGTTAGAGAAAATTATTTTTAATCCCAGAGATGAATCCTAACACTAATAGGGAAGAATTGTTGATCTCCAAGCTTTATGCATATTTTCTAGAATCTCTATGACCCAGTGTATGAAACATAAAATCTTGGCTTTTTATTTATATCTGTTCCTATTTCAACCTTCCTCTGCCTTATCTTTTTTTTTTTAATTGAAACATAGTTGATGTACAGTATTGTTTCAGGGGGAAAAAAAGTGACGTTTTTGTCTACCTCATCTTTTTACTAAATTAATGTATGAATTGTATATATTCTGTATTATAGCATAATATCTTTAATGATACAGATTTAATAATACAAACTGAAAATTGGAAAAGTCACTGCATAAGTATATTTTTGTCTACTCATACTACTACATAATGATTTGATATTTACATACATTGTGAAATGATCACAGTAAGTCTAGTAACCATCCCTCCCAATACAAAGTTATTGCAATATTATTGACCATATTCCTTATGCTGTATATTCCATCGCTGTGACTTATTTATTATATAACTAGAGGTTTGTTCTGCTTAATCCTTTTCACTTATTTTGCCAATACACACCCCCCGCCTTATCGTCACATGATAGAGCAGTTATTTTTCCTTTCTTGACATTTAATATGCACTTATGATGTATTTGTCCTTTTTGCCTTTTATGCCACGCAACTACTGACTGTCAACCAGTTGGTTTACTGTTAAGAATATATTCTTTTTTTAAGTATTTATTTATTTATTTAGCTGCGTCGGGTCTTAGTTGTGGCACGTGTGATCTTTTGTTGCAGCACGCAGGTTCTTCATTGTGGCATGCGGGCTCCAGAGCGCACGGGCTTGGTAGTTGCAGTGCGCGGGCTCTCTAGTTGTGGTGCACAGGCTTACTTGCCCTGCGGCATGTGGGATCTTAATTCCCTGACCAGGGATCGAACCTGTATCCCCTGCATTGGAAGGTGGATTCTTTTTTAAAAAAATAAATTTATTTATTTATTTTTGGCTGCATCGGGTCTTTGTTGCTGCGTGCCAGCTTTCTCTAGTTGAGGCGAGCCGGGGCTACTCTTCATTGCGGTATGCGGGTTTCTCATTACGGTGGCTTCTCTTGTTGCGGAGTATGGGCTCTAGATGCGGGAACTTGAATAGTTGTGGCACACAGGCTTAGTTGCTCCGCGGCCTGTGGGATCTTCCCGGACCAGGGATCGAACCTGTGTCCCCTGCATTGGCAGGCAGATTCTTAACCACTGCGCCACCAGGGAAGTTCCTGGAAGGCGGATTCTTTACCACTGGACCACCAGGGAAGTCCCTCACCTACATAATTCTTTAAGAGTAAGGCTTTTTCCTTTCTTTCATGTCCTTGTTGACTTCTTCAGCCTTCAGTGAATTCTTTTACTTTCTGAATGCTTTTGCTTTTAAGACTTTCCTTTATGTGATTTTCATAAATTAGATTATGGTTGCTTTGGTGTGGTTTTCTCATGTTCCATCTGTTTGGGGTCATTGAGCTTAATGTGTCTGTGCATTTATAGTTTTGTGTCGGTTTTGGAAAAATTTTAGCCTTCGTTTCTTCAACAGTTTTTTGTTCTGCCCTCCCTCCTTTCTTCTGAGATGTCCATTAAACATGTTACTTGATATTTTTCCATGTCCCATAGCTCATTTGTGTTTTTGGAGGGGTATTCTTTCTCTCTGTTTCATTTTGTATAGTTTTATATTATTATATCTTAAAATTCACTTATATTTTTTTCTTCTGCAGTATATAATTTGCTGTCAATCCCATTTTTTGAATTTATCATTTTAGAAATTTTCATCTGTAGACATTTGATTTGGATCTTAAGTTTCTCTTATCATGCTCCTGCTTTCTTCTACCTTCTTGAGTATATTTATAACAGCAGTTTTATCGTCCTTGATTTATAATCCTGTTATCTGACATTTCTGCACTATTTCTGCTGATTGATTTTTCTTCTCATTATAGTGTATTTTCCTGATTCTTTACATCCCTGGTAATTTTTATTGGATACCAGCTGTTGTATTTTTACATGGTTGGATATTGGACTTTCTTGTATTACTTTAAATATTTTTTTGGTTTGGTATGCAATTAAGTTATTTGGAATTGGTTTGATCCTTTTGATATAAGCATTGTTAGAGTGCTTCCAGAACAGCCTTTAGGGCTAATTTATCCTTACTACTGAGGCAATACCCTAAGGACTCTATCTGATACCCTGTCTATTAGGAGGTCTTTCTACTTTGACGGGTCAGTCCAGTGTGATTTTCAGATTGTTCTGCCTATTTCTTGTGTTTCTTTCCCTGGCCACCATAGTTTAATCACATGCGTGCATAGATCAGTGTTCAGGCAAAGCCTCTGCAGCTCCCTTCTCTCTGGTACTCTGTTATGCAAATTCTGGCTGTCTTGGACTCCCCAACTTCAAACTCTATTTCCTCAACTCAGCAAGACCGGTGGGCTCTGTTTTGGCACTCTCTCCTACCACTGAGACCTGGAGACAGGCTGTAAGGTCAGGCACTTGCAGGGTTTCCTTGTTTATTTCCTTTCTCATAAGGACCACTGTCTTGTGCTGCCTGTTGTCCAATTATCTTAAAAAATGTTGTTTAATATATTTAACTCATTTTTCTAATTAATTAAGACAAGAGGATAAACCTGACTCTCTTTTTCCATTATGGCCTGAAGCAGAAATCTTAACCTTTATTCCTCCCTGCTACAACATACCTGAGGAATCTGACTAACTCAAGAAGAGAAGAAGTAGAATGTATAATTTGAAAGTTTGTCACATACCTTTTCCACCTAGCCTGTTGAAAATAATTTAAAAATCTAATTCCAAAAACTGGACCTTATTATGACATTTAGATATGGTAATATTCAAATGTGTTTCTTCTTGCGTAGTCATGTATCTAAATCACTGCCTCTGTGAAGCCTTTGATTTTATAAACCAAAATATGGTATATGCAAGTAACTGATTATCAAATTTTTATTCAGAATGGTATCTTAAAACTCTAGTAAAGTGGAAAGCATTTTGTTATAAAAATATACCTGCACTTACATTATGATCTAGGAATTCTGCTCTTAGGTATTTACCAAGAGAAATGAATGTAGATAGCCACACTTGAATATTTATAGTAGTTTTTATTCATAGTAGCACCTAACTGGAAACAGTCTAAATGTCCATCCACATAGATAAATGGAACATTATTCACCAATTAAAAGGAATACATTACTAATACACAGAACAATGTGGATGAATATCAAAAATATGCTGAGCCATAAAAAGAAACGAAATTGAGTTATTTGTAGTGAGGTGGATGGACCTAGAGTCTGTCATACAGAGTGAAGTAAGTCAGAAAGAGAAAAACAAATACCATATGCTAACACATATATATGGAATCAAAAAAAAAAATGGTCATGAAGAACCTAGGGGCAAGACGGGAATAAAGACACAGACCTACTGGAGAATGGACTTGAGGACATGGGGAGGGGGAGGGGTAAGATGTAACAGGGTGAGAGAGTGGTAGTGTATATATGGACATATATACACTACCAAATGTAAAATAGATAGCTAGTGGGAAGCAGTCACATAGCACAGGGAGATCAGCTCGGTGCTTTGTGACCAGCTAGAAGGGTGGGATAGGGAACGTGGGAGGGAGGGAGACGCAGAGGAAAGAGATATGGGGATATATGTATATGTATAACTGATTCGCTTTGTTATAAAGCAGAAACTAACACACCATTGTAAAGCAATTATACTCCAATAAAAACGTAAAAAAAAATATATATATATATATGCTGAGCAAAAGAAGTCAGGTACAAAAGAATCTATACAAAATTCTTTAAAGGCAGCTGACTAATCTGTAGTGATAGAAATCAGATATGTGATTGCTTAAGGTAGGAGGTAGGTAAGTATTAAGTGTAAAGGGGTCAAAAAGAAACTTTCTGGAATGATAGGAACATTCTATATCTTGATTGGTGTGTTGTTTGCACAGGTATATAAATTTGTCAAAACTCAACAAACAGTACTCTTAAAATATGTTTTTCCGTTTTGTTGTGTGAAATTATACCTCAAAAACGTTGACTAGGGATTTCCCTGGTGGTCCAGTGGTTAAGACTCCGTGCTCCCAATGCAGGGGGCCTGGGTTCGATCCCTGGTCAGGGAAGTAGATCCCTCAGGCTGCAACTAAGACCTGACCCAGCCAAATAAATAAATAAATATTTTTTAAAAAAAGTCGACTAAAAAAAAAAAACTGTAGTAAGTGGGTTTAACAAATAACCTAGGATTATTGGCTAAAATTGGACATGTTTAAATGATATATAAACAAATATATATGATATATAAATTTATATACACACATATGTATAACAAATATTAGCAACCTGGATTCTGATTCTTTTCTAAGATGCAGAGTTCTTTTCAACCTTATACTTTCTTAATGTATGAAATGTGAAGGTTGGGTTAGAAATTCTTTGTATCCAGCTATAAAAAGAAAAGAAGTCAATAAACTTAAGTTAGTCTTTTAAAAGTTGATGTGAAACTTGTTTTTCCTCAGAAATCTTCCTGCCAAATCTGTGGAAGAAGCTTTACGTCACCGACAAGAATATGATGAGATGGTGGCTGAGGCTAAAAAACGAGGTATAAAATTTAACTCCAATTGGTATATTTAATTTATTGGTATCAATAGGAAATTAATTTCAGTAGGATGGAAGATGGTGAAATTGACCAAGCCTGTCTTTAAGATGATGCTGATTTCTTATTTTTCTAACTAAATTTGTTCTTAAAGAGAAATAAAATATCATTCTAGAATCACAGTTTTTCTGTAAGTACTTTTACAAAACTATTATGAGGAGAAAGGCAGCAGACTATCTATGAGAGACTCTGTAATTGTGTCATAAACCTGGGACTACTAGTATCTTAATTTATAAATGAAGATATTATTCATGAAATAATTTTTACTTGTTTAAAACAGAAATTAAAGAAGCACATAAAAGAAAAAAAATAATGAAAGAACGATTTAAACAGGAAGAAAATATTGCAAGTGCAATGGTAATTTGGATCAATGAAATACTACCCAACTGGGAAGTAATGTAAGTAAGCAGACTTTTCCTGAATTTCAGTCTGTCTCCAAAGATCTCGTTTCCAATTTTGTATTTTTATGACTTCCAGTATGTATCTTATGTTTTGACTAAATTATACTATTAACCAATGTTTGAAAATTTTCATGCTTATCTCTGTGCTTTGCTTTTGTAAATCCCTCAGTCTCTAATGCCTACTTCCCTTACTGACCACCCTCTGTGCCTGTCAGAATTTTACCTATCATTTGAGTCCCATCTGAAATATTAGTTGATCCATGAAACTTCTAATTTCCTCAGTTACCATATTTTCTTAATTCTAACATACCATCTATTGCAAGATGCACTATTGATGTAATAGCAGGTTTTTTGGCAAAGAAAATGTTAAATATGTACATTCATTGTAATATGCACTTATTAAATGTTAAATATTAAAGTGACTTCTAATATGCTTCTCTCATAATCAAGATAGTAAAATACATATGATCTTTCCCTTCTGTAATGTCTCATTATACTTTGAGACTAATACACTTCTTGCCTTACTTTGCCTTTTATTTTTTGACAGTATTTTTATACATACCTTATTTTTCCTCTAGACTGGACGGTAGGAGATGTCTTCTGCAATGCCTAGTATAGGATGTGCATTGGGAATTTGTTGAATATTGTCACAGTGTGACAGATACTATATTAGGCTCTTTATACAAGTAATCACATTTGATTCTTATAACCTTTACTCCCATTTATTTTATAGGGAAGCTCAAAGTCAGAGAGGTTAAGTGATTTGCCCAGGGTTGTACAATTAATGAACGGTTAACCAGATTTGAACTCAAGTCTATCTGATTTTAAAGCCCACACTTCTTTCAGTAGACTGTGCTGCCTCTCAAAGACTAGGGCTTTACACATAGTAAATATGTTGTGATTTTGTTTTTGGTACTGAATTGACAATGCATTTTTATGTTCCTTTTATCTTCTTTTTTCATAATTGTCCCCATATTTCTGATTCTCTCATTGTATCCTTAGTATAAGCAGCAGTTGTAGCAGGCAGTTCCCTTTAAATTGCTATATATTTTTAGGCTTTTTTTGCCTACATACATGAACCCAAGAAAAGAGTGCATCACATACTTAACTCTCTATGTTCTGAAAAATCATTAAGTCACTTGGTCATAGACTAGATAAACCATCATGCAACTAGTGTTTTTGGTATAAAATGTAACTTTCTCCTTTTTTTCTCCCCCTTTAATTCTAGGCGTAGTACAAGAAGAGTTCGAGAATTGTGGTGGCAGGGATTGCCCCCTAGTGTCCGTGGGAAAGTTTGGAGTCTAGCTGTAGGAAATGAACTAAATATCACTCCTGGTTTGTATTCTATATTCAGTTACTCCCACACATGCAAACAGCCATCTTCAGCCTTCCAAAGCAGATTAGTAGATTGGTCATTTGAAAAGGCCATATATGGCCGTATACCATATATGTCATTTTAAGAGCATGCTTCATTCCCTACCCCCTTCTAAAACCTGGTAAGATTTAATAAGTAAGTTACTATATTTCATATTATATAAATAAGGTTTGTGGGTTTTCCTTTAGTTTACAACCATCAATAATAATCTTGACATCTAAATATCTTAACTGTAGGTAACTTCAAAAACTTCTGGGTCTAGGTAACAATAGGTGAATAAACATATACAAGGAAAAATAAAATAGCTGTGGAAAAGTTTCCTCTTTTTTCAAAAAGCCATAAATATTGAGGGAAAGCTAGAAATTTCTTTTCCTATCTTTCTACCCAAACCAGTCATTTTGAATTTTTTATTTAAAAATTTTAAAGTTTAAAAAACAAAAAGAAGTAAGATTCTCATTGTTTTTATTTTCTTAAGTTTCTTAAAACCTTGATGCATAGGAGTAAAATGTAGATAGGAGTAAAATGTAGTGTAGTTTTGATGAACTAAAAAAAATTACATACAATAAGGATATTATCAGTAGGGTAAAATAATTAGTAATAAAAGATACTAAATGGTCTGAGTGATAATGATAATGCCAGATAAAGGTACCACAGAAAGACTTAGGGACTCTAGTATAATAATATAAATAATACATTGTTACTTAAAATTTTTTATTTACATATTTATTGAAAAAAAGTCAAACAATAGTAAAGTACAAACTGCATGTTTCATCCCCCTCTTCCACCCAAACTTCTGCTCTTGATCCTACTCTAGGTACCAGTTAGCAATTTGGTGTATGTTCTTCCAGATCTTTTTTCTATGCACATAAAAAAGTGTACATCTACATATGATAATTTTTAAGCCTTCTCTTTTTCTTCCTTTTATTTTTTTTTTCCCACAAACCATCCGAACATCCCTCTATGTCAGTGCATAAAAGGGGCACTTATATGTACTGTAGCTGCACTGTATTCCACGGTTTGGCTGTAGTATAATTTATTTAACCATTTTCCTAGTGATTGCTAAATCAAAGACATATATATTAAAACAACATCAGGACTTCCCTGGTGGTCCAGTGGTTAAGACTCCAAGGTTCCAATATATGGGGTGCAGGTTCAATCCCTGGTCAGGGAACTAAAATCCCACATGCGTGCGGTGCAGCCAAAAAATAAAAAATAAATAAAAAATAAAAAAAATCAAGGTACCTGTTTTTTTTACTCCTCAAAAGTGATTAAAATTAATGAAAATTACCCACATAGAGTATAACTGAAAATAATTTAGAAATATTTACCAAAAGCATCAAAAAAATGTAACCTTTGATGCATTAATTCCAGTTCTAACACTTTAAGTAAATAATCAGGACTGGTTTCAAAAGCTTTTCTACAAGGATATTCATTACAGCAATCAGCATTATATATAGTTGTACAGAATTTATAACAAAAATCTAAATGTTTATCTTTAGTCTTAAAAGTGATGCCAACTTTGAATAGCATGATCATGTATGGTTTATAAAATTGATTTTCACAAAAATCCTATAATGAACATGTCATTTTAACGTGACTTTTTTTTTAATTAAAAAATTAGGATTTAGAGCAAGAATTGAGTTTTAAATTAAGCCTAGAAAAGGTATTGTATTGGTTAAAGTCTTAGGAATCAGTTTTGCATATAGGTGAGATGAAGAAGTATTGGTGGCTATTTGAAGTTTTGTTTGCAGTTTTGGGGTTTTTTTTGAGAACTTTGGCTTTACACTTTTAGGTATCCTGACAACTTAGACATTAAAACATTGGTTAAGTTGGTATTAATCTTTTGTGATTCTCTAATCAAAAAGTTATTTTTTAAGCTTGAAATTTGTAAGGTTTGTAAAATAACTGGGTCATTTATTTTCAAAGTCATTTTAGCTTCTCACTACTAAACAGTTATGTATTCAGGAGTGAAATGGGTACTCATTCTCTTCTTTTTCATTAGTGGTGGGAAGAAAGCTAAATTTCAGTGGAAGTAAATTTAGTTTTGATAACTTTGTTTACTTTTAGGGGCTCTAATAGTTTGACTCTTTTCCTGTTGTATTTGTTTTAATCATGAAATTTATAACCATTAGAGAATAGTAACTAAGACTAGGGGTTCTAAAGTCAGTCAAATGTGGTTCAAATCTTGGTTCCACTGTATTAGGTTTGTGACCTTGGGCAAATTACTTAACATCTAGAGGTCTTAGTTTTCTTCATCTGTAAATGGGGATAAGATAATCAGCTATCTCAAAGTAGTGTTCTAACAGTTATTTGTAATGATGAATATCAAATTATAGTGAAAGTGAAATTTACTGAGAATGCATATAGTATCATTACTGTCAGAAAACAAGAAAGTGAAACAGGGCTTCCCTGGTGGCGCAGTGGCTGAGAATCTGCCTGCCAATGCAGGGGACACGGGTTCGAGCCCTGGTCTGGGAAGATCCCACATGCCGCGGAGCAGCTGGGCCCGTGAGCCACAACTACTGAGCCTGCGCGTCTGGAGCCTGTGCTCCACAACAAGAGAGGCCGCGACAGTGAGAGGCCCGCGCACCGCGATGAAGAGTGGTCCCCACTTGCCGCAACTAGAGAAAGCCCTCGCACAGAAACGAAGACCCAACACAGCCATAAATAAATAAATAAATATTTTTTAAAAAAAGTGAAACATACACTGATCTCAAAGTATTCTCTGCTCAAATCCAAGATACTTCTTTAGTCTGCTTCAAGCTCTACATTTGTACATAGAGAATAAAATGTGTGACATGCCCAGTCAAGCATGGAATTGAACTGAGATGCAGGTCATCTTATTATAGATGAGCACTGTAACTCTTCCCTGAAGAGATATCTTTTTTTTTTTTTAAGAATTCCTTTATTTTTATTTATTTATTTATTTATTTATTTATTTATTTATTTATTTATTTATTTATTTATTTATTTTTAGCTGTGTTGGGTCTTCATTTCTGTGCAAGGGCTTTCTCTAGTTTCTGCAAGCGGGGGCCACTCTTCATCGCGGTGCACGGGCCTCTCACTATCGCAGCCTCTCTTGTTGCGGAGCACAGGCTCCAGACGCGCAGGCTCAGTAGTTGTGGCTCACGGGCCTAGTTGCTCCACGGCATGTGGGATCTTCCCAGACCAGGGCTCGAACCCGTGTCCCCTGCATTGGCAGGCAGATTCTCAACCACTGCGCCACCAGGGAAGCCCCAAGAGATATCTTTTGATGTTTGGAAATGCATTGCTACATTTTTTTTTTTTTTATAAATTTATTTATTTATTTATTTTTGCTGTGTTGGGTCTTTGTTTCTGTGCGAGGGCTTTCTCCAGTTGCGGCGAGCGGGGGCCACTCTTCATCGCGGTGCGCGGGCCTCTCACCGTCGCGGCCTCTCTTGTTGCGGAGCACAGGCTCCAGACGCGCAGGCTCAGCAGTTGTGGCTCACGGGCCTAGCTGCTCCGCGGCATGTGGGATCTTCCCAGACCAGGGCTCGAACCCGTGTCCCCTGCATTAGCAGGCAGATTCTCAACCACTGTGCCACCAGGGAAGCCCTACATTTTTATTATTGGATCAATTTTGTGACTTCCAAAAGTGATGTATTTATTTGGTTAGCCTTTCTTTTTCCAAGACAGTTTTGAAGTTTGAGTAGAACAGTGAAACTGGAATTCCTAGCTTGGAATCAGTTTGAAATGAAAAAGTGCAAACCTCAGTTTAAGAATTGAAAAAAAATTATATATCTAAACTTTAAGATTCTATCTACGTCTTATATCAAAACATTGATGGAGTTGGGCACAAATAATAGAAATTTTAAGTTTTTTGTTCTTTTTAAAATTCTTCTTTCCAAACCATGAGTAGTAACAAGAAGTGAACAGAAGGGAGAAGGGATCAGAATAGTAAGAATCTATTTGAAATGTAAAAGTCAGCAATTTTATAATGATCTGGTTCTTGTTAGTAAAAATATTGGGTTAGCCAAAAGATTCATTCGTTTTTATCTGTAAGATGGCTTGTAGCACTTAGTTGTCTTTAACTTCATTCAAAACACTTTTGTTAGATTGTATGTGACAGCTGTCATATCAGCGTGCATTTTAAAAAAGACTTATCAGAATTGGTGAATTTTTGTGTAGCCATTTTAATATTGAAGATGGAAGAAAAAAACCAACATTTTCAGCATATTATGCTTTATTATTTCAAGAAAGGTAAAAATGCAACCAAAATGACAAAAAGAGATTTGTGCAGTGTATGGAGAAGGTGCTTTGATTGATCGAACGTGTCAAAAGTGGTTTGTGAAGTTTTGTGCTGGAGATTTCTCGCTGGACGATGTTCCACGGTCAGGTAGACCAGTTGAAGTTGATAGCGATCAAACTGAGACATTAATTGAGAACAATCGAATGTTATACCACAAGGGAGATAGCCAACATACTCAAAAAATCCAAATCAAGTGTTGAAAATCATTTGCACCAGTTTGGTTATGTGAACCACTTTAATGTTTGGTTTCCACATATGTTAAGCTAAAAAAAAAAAAACCTTGACCATATTTCCACATGCGGTTCTCTACTGAAACATAATGAAAATGTTATGTTTTTAAAACAAATTGTGGGGCTTTCCTGGTGGCGCAGTGGTTAAGAATCCGCCTGCCAATGCAGGGGACACAAGTTCGTGCCCTGGTCTGGGAAGATCCCACATGCTGCAGAGCAGCTAAGCCCGTACGCCACAACTACTGAGCCTGTGCTCTAGAGCCTGTGAGCTACAACTACTAAAGCCCGTGCTCTGCAACAAGAGAAGCCACCCCAATGAGAAGCCCACGCACCGTGACAAAGAGTAGCCCCCGCTCACCACAACTAAAGAAAGCCCACACAGCAACGAAGACCCAGCCATACATACATACATACATACATAATAAAGTTCCCTTTAAAACAAATTGTGACAGGCGATGAAAAGTGGATACCATACAATAATGTAGAACAGAAGAGATCATGGGGCAAGTGAAATGAACTATCACCAACCACACCAAAGGCCGGTCTTCATCCAAAGAAGGTGATGTTGTGTATATGGTGGGATTGGAAGGGAGTCCTCCATTATGTGCTTCTGGAAAACGAAACGATTAACTCCAGCAAGTACTGCTCCCAATTAGACCAACTGAAAGTGGTACTCAGCGAAAAGCGTCCAGAATTAGTCAACAGAAAACGCATAGTCTTCCATCAGGCTAACGCAAGACCGCATGTTTCTTTGATGACCAGGCAAAAACTGTTACAGCTTGGCTGGGAAGCTCTGATTCATCCGCTGTATTCACCAGACATTGCACCTTTGGATTTCCGTTTATTTCGGTCTTTACAAAATTCTCTTAATGGAAAAAATTTCAATTCCCAAGGCTGTAAAAGGCACCTGGAACAGTTCTTTGCTCAAAAAGATTAAAAGTTTTGGGAAGATGGAATTATGAAGATGCCTGAAAAATGGCAGAAGGTAGTGGAACAAAAGAGTGAATACATTGTTCAATAGAGTTCTTGATGAAAATGAAAAATGTGTCTTTTATTTTTACTTAAAAACCAAAGGCACTTTTTGGCCAACCCAGTATTATGTATACTTACTATGGTACGGTCATACATTGGGATACTGTGCAGTTGTTAAAAAAACCCCGCAAACCTAAAGTAGATTTATTCTACTAATATGGACCAACTTGCAATGTGATAAAGCAAGATGCAAATCAATGCATGTAATATGTTGCCACTTTTTTTTAAAGGAAAATATATATGTATATGCTTGTGTTTGCATATTTTTATCTTTAGAGTTTTGGTAAGCACAAAGTGCATTGGAGGGAAGGAAATTTATTTTTCACTCTGTACTGTTTTGTACTGTTTGAATTTTTTAGAAAATCACATTCATATATTACCTTTAAAAACAAATACATTTTTTATTTTTATATTTTAATTAAAAATAAATTTTTGGCCGTGCCGTGCAGCTTGTGGTATCTTAGTCCCCCAACCAGGGATCGAACCCACACCCTCAGCAGTGAAAGTGCCAAGTTCTAACCAATGGACCACCAGGGAATTCCCTAAATACATTTTTTAAAAAAGATTAATTGAAGTAAAAAATGTTCTTGGTATTTTGGGCAATATATAAACGTTGGTATTTGGGCAAGAAGTACTTTTTGCTGTTTTGTCATGGAAATTTACTATTTTTATGTATTTTTAAATATCTACAATAGAAAGTAGAAACAATTAAAATTTAAGAATTGAGAAAAATTTTCAATTTCTTTTGTTCTTGAAGTTTTAATGAGATGCTGTATATGGAAGCACAGAGTGGTAGTCTCAAAAAGTGATTGGGCAATTAAAGTAAAAAGATCGGGGTTGAGATTTTTGTATGTAGCCCTTCTGGCGAAATTTGTGAAGTTTGGTAGCTTTGGATAGCTTAGGTAGCCTTAGATAGCAATATCATAATGGAGAAACCAGTTTCAAGAGAGAAGGAAAGCAAGAAGTAGCATTTGCATTCACTGAGGGTCTGTAAGGTGTCAGGAGCTGTATGTAAATTATTTAATCATCAGTAACCCCATGAGTAGGTGGTGTTTTTCTCTGGTTTACAGATGAAGAAAGCCAAGTTCCAGAGTGATCAAGTACCTTTCTTGAAGTCCCACAGGTAGTAAGTGGCAGAGCTGGAATTTGAATCTAGATCTGACTGACTCCAAGAAAATCATGTCTCTGCTATTCTACAGTGATACTTCTTCAGCAGAAGTATCTCTTCCTGCCTCTTAACATTCATTCTATATTGTAGCTATTTGGATGACCACTCTGCAGTATTTTCTTTGCTATCTTTCTGGTTGAGTAATGAATAGTTTTGATAGAATCAGGTACTTCAATTTGCCACATTTTTGATGCCTGCTACATAAGAAAAATCTGACCTTATAATAGGATTTTTTCTCTTTATTTTTAAGTAAGAGTAAAAATAGAAAATAAGAGAATAAACTTCTTTCCTATTATTTATGAATTTTTGTTCTTTTTTTCCCCCAGAACTTTATGAAATCTTCCTCTCAAGAGCAAAGGAACGGTGGAAAAGCTTCAGTGAAACAAATTCAGAGAATGATGTAGAAGGTGTGATTTTTTTTGTTGTGGTTAATAAAAATTTCTCAAAATCCAGTCGCTGAGATACTAGTGTGATTTTTACAATGTATCAGGAACTGTAGTAATTCTTCACATACATTATCTCCTTTAATGTTATAACCCTTTAAGTAGATGGTATTATACTGAATGATATAAGAGGAAACTGAGGCTCAGAGTGTTTAACTTGGGAACAGTGAAGCTGTAATGTAAACCCAGGTTGTTGGACCCCAGAGTCCAGGATTTAATCATAACAGTAAGACTAATGGGGTGCAGTGTTTTTAGGCCAACTCTTAACTTAAAGATAGATGATCTGCACACCTCACTTGTGACTTGTTGTCTCCCCTGACTCTCACTGACTTTGATTCACTCCCTAATGTATTATTTATAATTCTTATTGTGCCTTAACCTTTGTTCATTTAATTCACGCATAGACCTCATCTTTCCCTCCACTCTCATCAGTTTTTCTCCTGATCATTTTGGCGAAAACAGGAACACTTTTTTTTCCTGTCATCATAGTTTATTAAACTTAGGTAAATTTATTTAAATATTTCTTGTCCTTGAATAATGGGGAGCTGTTTATCTGCCAGTCACTTTTCTTTCTACTTCATAGGAAGCAAATTTTTCTCTTCCCTATAAGTAAAACTCTAAAAATGAGCATGGTTTAGGGTAGAGAAATGGTGCATATCTCATAGTGGTTTTCATGAGTATGTAAACAACTCTTAAATTCCTTGAATACTCTTTTTTCTAATTTAGAAAAGTGAACAGTATGGTGGGGAAAATTGACTAAACAAGGTTAGAAAGAAGATTTGATTTGCAGAAGGGTTCGTGTAAGTATCATCCCAAGACCTGTTAGCTATGTCAGCTATTTGTGGGAAACTAAAAGTGTAAGGAAGAAGATGTAAGAAGTTTTAATTGGCAGGGCCTCAGCCTGAGTTTTAAACTCACTTTTATGAAATATTGGAAGCGTAAGAATTAAAATTATGAGCATTTACTTCAGAGACATTTTCTCAAGATTAATAAATGGTAAAAGTTATATTTTAGTAGAAATTAAATGTAAATGAAGAATTGCTTCAATCAGAAGAACTGTTTAAATTACTGATTTCTTATTTCCTGGGTGTTTATAATTTGTAGTTGTCATTAAACTTTTTTGGCCATTATCTTTTCAAATATTACTTCTGCCTCATCTTTCCTCTCCTTCTAGGACTTCAATTACATGTATGTTAGACCATTTAACAGTGTCCCATAAGTCTCTTATACTATTTTTTTAAATTTGTTTTCTTTCTGTGTGTCAGTTTAGATGATTTTTGTAATCAAGTTCATGAACCCTCTCTTCTTTTATATCCAGTCTATTAAATATATCCTATTTATCCAATATATATCTTTAATTTCAGAAATTACACTTTATAATTGTAGAATGTCTACCTGGTTCTTTTTATAGATTCTATTTTTCTGGGGAAATTCTTTATCTTTCCATCCCACACATTTCCTCAATCATTTTCTCTATTTTCTTTAACATATTTATAGCAGTTAATATTCTTGTTTAATTCCATTCCTGGATCATCTGCAGGTCTGCTTCTATTGGCTGGTTTTTCCCTTGATTATACGTCATATTTTCCTGATTCTTTGCATATCTTAAAAATTTAAATTGTATGTCAGTATTATAAATAAAAAAGGTATAAATTGAAGCTGGTGTTTCCCCTCAGAGGAATTATGCTCTTTTCTGTTAGGCCATTGGGTTATTGCCTCAATTCAGTCAGTAACTGAGCTAGGTTGGGCAAGCTTCCAGCTTTAGATAGACTTAGTTAATCTTGGGTTTCAAATTTGTTGATAGGAAGAACTGTCCTATTTTGACTACAGGCTCCCCTCTTCAATGAGACATTCTCCCAAGGGCCATGTGCTTATGAGTGATTTCATTATGTCTTTCCAGCTTGGCCTTCTGCACTACACTAGCACTCAGCAAAAGTCCCACAGGGTAAAACCAAATATACATTCAGGCCCCTCCAGATCCTTTCTGTCACATCAGTCTTATGTGGCCATGAAAAGCTCTTCTGGTTTCTCTTTCCCTAAGCAGAGTACCTTTGTCTATGGAGGCTCAATCCTGAGCCCATTCTGAGACTTGGCAGATGCCCCTAGGAAGAAAAATGGCCACTGGTATCCACTCACCTAGGAAAGGGAAGGCTCGTCTCTTTCTGGGATTTAAATCCTTTAGACCGCTTTCCTGGCCCTCAGCAGTGAGAACATGGAGTCCTAACCACTGGAGCACCCGGGAATTCCCTCTTATGCCTTTTTTATTTATTTATTTATTTTTGGCTGTGTTGGGTCTTCGGTTCGTGCGAGGGCTTTCTCCAGTTGCGGCAAGCGGGGGCCACTCTTCATCGCGGTGCGGGGACCGCTCTTCATCGCGGTGCGCGTGCCTTTCTCTATCGCGGCCCCTCCCGTCGCGGGGCACAGGCTCCAGACGCGCAGGCTCAGCAATTGTGGCTCACGGGCCCAGCTGCTCCGTGGCATGTGGGATCTTCCCAGTCCAGGGCTCGAACCCGTGTCCCCTGCATTAGCAGGCAGATTCTCAACCACTGCGCCACCAGGGAAGCCCTATGCCTTTTTTAAAACAAGTGGTATTTGAAATTCGTCCTTTTTCCTAGTTTTTATTGTGGGAGCAGTAGTCTTCCCCTGCCTTCTATGAAACCTAGAAGCAGAAATCTTTCACCATAAAACTTTCTGATAGGGCTTCCCTGGTGGCGCAGTGGTTGAGAATCTGCCTGCCAATGCAGGGGACACGGGTTTGAGCCCTGGTCTGGGAGGATCCCACATGCCGCGGAGAAACTGGGCCCGTGAGCCGCAATTACTGAGCCTGCGCGTCTGGAGCCTGTGCTCCGCAACACGAGAGGCCGCGATAGTGAGAGGCCCGCACACCGCGATGAAGAGTGGCCCCCGCTTGCCGCAACTAGGGAAAGCCCTTGCGCAGAAACGAAGACCCAACACAGCCATAAATAAATAAAAATAAATTTAAAAAAAAAAACTTTCTGATAAATGTATCGATACTTTCTTCATATTAGAGGCTCTAAGTTCCAGCAAAAGCTATATGGCATTTCTTTAAATTTCTTAATTATTCAGCTTTTAACTTTCCTTAAGTAACATATATGCTGTGTGATCATTCTGTGTTGGTAAGATTGAACTTGGTATAGTCAAGTAATCATTTCAATTTTATCTAACTGGCAAATGCAGGTGTATCTGTTGCTGATCGGGAGGCCAGTCTGGAATTAATTAAGTTGGACATATCCCGTACATTTCCATCTCTCTACATCTTTCAGAAGGTAAGGGTTTCTAAGCAGCTTGTAACAACTTTTTTTTTTTAATCCAAGGGAACAAATTCTCTAAATGCATAGCTATTATTTTTTAAAAGGCAAAACTATAAAAATTGTAGACCTTTATATAAAAAATGTAAAACTAGTAGGGAAATAGTAAAGGCATTTCTGTTATTTTATTCCACTGATTGAATGCATTGCAGTTAGCAAAGCACATAAAGGTACTTGATGAGTTTCCACTGAAGTGAATTTCTTTGTTTTACTTTCTATTCTGTAAAATATTTAAATTTTAACATTTTTGCCTAGTAAATTGTTAAAAAATAAAGAAGTTTGTTCCAAAACTTTAAAATTTTTCAGAATTATAGTACTATCGAAATAGGAAGAAACAGTTTATTTTTTGTGCAGAGGCTGTTATGAAGTTGTTTATATTTTATGAGGAGAGAAATGATTACATTTTATATATCTATATGACTCAAGTCTTTATTCATGGAATTCTTCTATCTTTATATTGATAAAATGAGATTAAAAATTTTACCATTAAGATTAAAATTATTAGTAAACTTAATTTCGTGTAGCTTGATGGTTTTCTCTTGCTGAAACTGTATTATATAGCAAATGAAAGAATCTATTTTCATTATAATTTTATTGTACCAAATTTAGACATCTTTAAAATTGCACGCAAACTACATAGCTTGTATCCATCCATCAAGTGAGTTTATTTGGCTTTTTTGGTTTTTCATAATTTTTTTTATTCATACTTTAGAAAACATCTTTGTGGAGTGATAAAGTATACTGACTAAAACTAGTCATTTAGGAAATGTAAAGTTTATTAACATGTTTTTTGAGAATTAACTTAGAGACAATTATTTGTATAGCTTGACATTTCATTTTTCTCTCCTCTAAGGGTGGCCCATATCATGATGTCTTACATAGTATATTAGGGGCATATACATGTTACAGACCTGATGTTGGTTATGTAAGTATTTGTTTCAGTCTGTTTTTTGAATATAAACATTTTATCTCTCTTATCTCATAGTATCTTATGTTGTATTAGCTCCCAAATGTCGGTATCTTTATGTTTTTTTTCTTGGTCATATTAACTTACCCGGAGAGGAATCTTCCCATCTCCTACCAGAGGCTTATGAGACTGATAGCCAGCTTTCTCGGAGAGCAGCTGGGGATTTTACCATTCAATTTGTAAACTTTTATTTATTGTTCCTGCTGTGGTGCCATCTCGCCTTCTCCCTAACTCTCCTTTTCCTGACTGTCCCGTCAGAGATAAACCTCTTATGTTCTGCTGGGTTGAGGGAAAGGTAGATAGATACCTGTCCATACAGGATAGAGGAGGGGATTTGCTCCTTTCACAGATTTTCAGCCAATCCTAGTTTTAGCCCTACCTTTCAATTTTAGAGGAACCTGATAACTTCACTTCCTGAGCTTTCCAGATTTTGTGGCTGAATTGGCTTGCTGCTTATTGGCTTCCTCCTCTGCACATATTTTAGTTTCAACATTCTCCATTTAGTTAAATTAAAATTTCTAAAATGCTGTTGACATCTTTTATCTACTGTTTATATTACTTTCCATTCTTTTCGTCCTCCTAAGTTAATATTTATCATTTTATTTACTGTTATTTTAGTTGGATTTGGGAGGGAACAAAGAAAACTGTATGTTCAATTTGTCATGTTTAACTAGAAATCATTAAACCTTCATCTTCTTGCCTTTGTCTTAAAAAGAAGAATTTTAGAGATCTCACAATAGGGTGGCTGTGTGGTACAATTTACCCTATTTTGTTGCATGTTCATTTGCATATTTGTTTATTGATCCACTTAACAAATATTTATTGTGTGCTTATTGCTATATGCCGGGCTTTGTTCTAGGCATTTTGTTCACCTCAGTGAACAAAAGAAAGATTCTTCCCTTTTTGATGCTTATAATTTAGAAGGAAGAGACAGACAATAAATAACAACAAATAAGTAAATCATATGTTACATTAAAAGGTGATAAGTGCTATGGAAAAAGTATGGCGTGGGTTGAGGGGGAGTGAAGGTTTGGGTATGGGGCAGGTTGTAGTATTAAAGGATATGTCCATATGAAGGAAGTAAAATTTGAACAGAGAATCCCTCTTGCTCATGTGTTCTGTAATAGAACTGGAAAGACATTATGTAACCCCTTCACATTTTTAAGTTGACATTCATTTAAATTTTTTTATTGTAAGTTTAATTGTAAAGGATTTAATTTTTAGCACTTGTTAAATATTGGTATTTTAAAATAAAATTCATGCTTCTCTTAAAAAGTGTAGCCAGTAGAATTTTAACACTATAATGAGTTTATATATGTCATCATCATTTAAAGAAAAATATATGAACAAGTTCTTCGTTAATACTCTACAGAATACACAGATTTATTGGCTCATTGGATTTATGTAAAATGACCACCTTAGAACCTAACTGGTGATGACAAGCCTCACTGGCAAGCCAGTCAGTCAAATCAGACTTGTTTTATAATATGTGATAAGAGTAGTATAAACTATATTGGAATACATATTTCATGATGTGGTTTGATAAAATAGGTTTTTAACTGCATTAATGAATAATACATACTTAATCTATAAGTAAATCACACAGAAGTTTTATCTGTGGAATTTCTTCAGTATATCTTGTAAAAAGTTGGTAATGGTTCACATTCCAGTTATATTTAAAATAACCAAGGACACCAATCTGTATTGCTCTTTTATTTGTTCTCCTGGTCTCTCTATGTAAGTCTGTTATACAAATCTCTATCAGAAGTGCTCTGTAAACTGTTTTTTTAATGAAAGAATGAATATTTTTACAACAGCAGTTTCCAATTACTTATCTGCTAAAAAATGTGCAATAGCTGCTCATAACTCACAAGCAAACATCTGTATAGCTTAGCCTTTTACTGAAGACCTTTCATACTTTGTAAATGCATCCTACTTTTGCTAATTTTTCCCATTAATCCCATTATAAATCGCTTGCTCCAACTGTGCTGACCCTATATGTCTTTGCTGACGTGTCTTTTCCATCTTAGAATGGTTTTTCCTCATTTTTCCAGCTGCTCTTCCGGGAATCCAGCCCCACTATCCTAACCCCCATAGTCTCTTCTTTCTTGGAATTTCAGCGGCACTTCTCATAGATCTCTTTTGTTCCTAGTTCTTCACTTTCTACCTCAGACAGATGTGTTATAACAATGAAGACAGTCACCTAATTTTCATTAAATTTTGTGAGTTTATACTCTGAAATACTTCAGACTGAGAGAAAATGAAAACTAGGTAGGATACTGAGATAGACTTTTGTAGCAAGTAAAAGCTGATACTTTTCTCTTTTTTCCAAAATTTTCCCTAATACTTTTTAAACCACATGAGCAAGAAAGAAAAGTAAAATTAGGGAGATTTCATAATTTTTAGTGGTTCTCTGTATTTACCTTTGTTGGAAGATAAAAAGAAATTTTAAAACTTGGTTAATTCTACTTTGTAATGTCACTTTGTAATTTTTCAGGAATACAATACAATAAAATAAACTGTATAGATTTATTATTGTAAGCACATTTTGATTAATTTCTTTTCCTTTGAAGGTCCAAGGGATGTCCTTCATAGCAGCAGTTCTCATTCTCAACTTGGAAGAGGCAGATGCCTTCATTGCATTTGCAAATCTCCTGAATAAGCCATGCCAGTTAGCCTTTTTTCGTGTGGATCACAGCATGGTATGGACATTTGGAATGAATTGTGTTTTTCTTTGACTGTCAGTTTCTATAGTCTGAATGCCCTTTTAGAGTGAAAAACAGTAATTAGAAGACTAAGATAATCTGATCTAAAATAAGCTTTTCATTGAATTATTATAGTTCTATGAATGCTTGATGAAAAGACTCAGGTGTTAAGCAAGATTTTCTATTACGATTAAGGATTTATTTTCTCTATTTCTAGAGTATACTCTCTAATAATTTTGTTGAAATTTCTATCTTTAGATGTTGAGATATTTTGCAACGTTTGAAGTATTTTTTGAAGAAAATCTCTCCAAACTGTTTCTTCATTTCAAATCTTACAGTCTTACACCAGACATATACTTGATAGACTGGTAAGTCATAACATATGTAAAATATAATTATTAAAAGGAAACAAAGTGTAACTTTTTGCCTAGAGTAAATTTCATGCACAGGATCATACATATAAAAAACTCTTCGCTTGCATGTAGAGAAACTCTCACATTTTTGTGGGGAGGCATTTGATTAAGATCATGGACTCTGGGTTGAAATCAGAATCCCTCAGTTTGTGTTTCAGTTTCCTAACTATAAAATGGGAATAATAATATCTATATCTTGAGTTGTACTGAGAGTGTTTTGCATGGATTATCTCATTCATTGCCTGGTACATAGTAAGCTCTCAGAAAGAGTTAGTTGCTGTTCCTTTAATATTCTTAACACCAAGGGTTTATGATAGTGTTTCTTTATCGAGGGCTTTGTTTTTTTCCAAGGCCTTATCCAGCTTTCTGACCGAGTAATGATGACTTATTTAGGTGCTAATGTCTTTTTTTCAACTTTACAATTCTCGCTCTTCTGTTTTAAGTTGGAAATTTTGCCTAGGACTCTGGTGAGCAGTAAAATCGATTACAGAGAGGGGGGTGAACTTTGCCCAAGAGATGGAGCAGTTGATCTTAAGATAGACTGTTAGGAGTACATGTGAAATATTTAAACCTTAAATCCTAATCATTAAACATCAGTGGGTTTCATATAAATGATATTGTTTTAGTATGGAAAAATAAATTAATAATGGCATTGATCAAATATCTTTCCAGTTGTTTGAGGTTTCTTTTATTTAGGCTTTAAAAAAAAACTAAGTTATTTTTCAGTGTATTCTCTTCCATTCCCATTAGGAACATTAGAATTCCTTTGAGTAGGACCCAAGATCATGGGGAGAAGGGTTTTATAATATGGGACGCAAGGGACCAAGATCAAATCTGTAAATCTGTAAAGAAGGGGGAAAAAACTCCTCAACTGTCCCTCTTAAGGACTGTGAGCGTGAGGCACAGCAGGATCACAGTTGATAAAGGGAGCGGGATGGAATTAGTACTGAGTAGTACTGTATGCTAGAAACTCCCTAGGCACTACTGGTACCCTTCCTCATTTTGAACAGTGAATTAGTATTCTCTGTACTACCAAGAGTATGTTTTTTGTTATGCAATTAAATATATGTTTATAACTTAAGAAGTAGACACGGATTTTTGTTTCACTGCCTCTGTTGAGCTTATAACATACGAATCCCAGGATCAGTGGTGCAAGAAAAAAGAGGAATAAATGAGTGGCAGTGCTAAAGGGAATTTTTTTCATCTTTTAGCGGGAGAGCCTTTAGTTCCCTTGTTCACGCACGTTTCATCAGCAGTACCTCAGATAAACACAGTCTGTGTAAAAATGTGTACCTTCTTTGCCAAGGCAACATCAAGAGAAGTTCTCTAGCACCTATTCTCCCTCCTTCCTCAACCAGAGTGCTACCCCAGAGTACCACTGGATAAAGACTTACATGATCAAACATTATCAGAAAGGATGTGAAAAACCATTTTGGTGATTCTATTGGAGGGTATACATGCTCCAAAAGAAGTAGTAAGTAAAGTTTGGTGAAGGGAACACAAAAGAATGGATGTTTGTGGAAAGAGAAAAGAGGAAAGTCAGAATTTATGGTTTTGTATTTAGGTTACTAAAAGATGGTACTTGGTTTCCTCATACAGTAGTAAGAAGTAACTTTTATTGAGCATTTCTTATGTGCCTGGCACTATTCAAAATACTTTACATTTATTAACTCCTTTAATTTTCAAAACAATTCTGAGAGTTAGGTAATTTTATTTTGTTTACTAATGAGGAAACTGAGGCACAGCAAGGATGAGTATCTTACTCAAGGTAACACAACCAGTAAGTTGCAAATCTAAGATTCAAACTCAGGTGTTCTGATTTCAGAGCCCATACCCTTAACCATGAGGTTATTCTGCCACTCTAGTTTGTATTAGCCCATATCTCAATGTAAGGTTGTAAATTCACATACTTTTGTTATTTATTACTTCATTTCCAACTACTCACGTTCTTTGAGCGAAGGAGCCATATCTTATTTGCCTTTTTCACCCTAGTTAAGCACTGTTCTTTTTATATATAGATACTTAATGAGTGAATGAATAAATGAATGAAAAATTCCAATGACTTTTTCCCCCTAATTTTAGGATCTTCACACTATATAGCAAATCACTACCACTTGATCTGGCCTGTCGAGTCTGGGATGTATTTTGCAGAGATGGGGAGGAATTTTTATTTAGGACTGGATTAGGAATCCTCCGATTATATGAAGATATTCTCCTACAGATGGACTTTATTCATATAGCACAGTTTCTAACTAAATTGCCAGAAGATATCACATCAGAAAAGCTGTTCACCTGTATTGCAGCCATTCAGATGCAGAATAGTACCAAAAAATGGACTCAGGTAGAGTGACATTTTCCTACTTGTAATAGACGTATAAAAACAGTTTATTTCTTGTAAAAAAAAAAAAATAAAAGTCATGTATTTCTCAAATGTTAGTGCTTAAATTTTTAAAAAACTTACAAAAATAATTTTTGACTTTGAAAAAAAAAAATGAATTGCTCCGCTTTCACCTCTCCAGACTTAAGGCTTTATCTTTATGTAAGTCCAGTAATATTTTATGAATTTAGTGAAGTACAGCCTACAATAGTCATGTATTTGCCAGGGCAATTGTATAATTACCTTGGTATTTCAGATAGACAGCAATTGTTTTAAATACCTGATGTGTACTAAGGGTTTGCAATAAAAAGAATATAATGTATGATCCTGACTTTTTAGATGCTTAGTCTTGTTAGGGAAGCAAATATATTGGCAGTCGAAAGTTAAATGACATAAAAAATAGTGTTAACACTTGCTCCATGAATGATAGCCAGTAGGCATTATAAGCTCTCAAGTTTTATTGCTTATGAAAATGAAAATATAAGAATATTGGTCCAGAGGATGTTTTGTTACCTAACAGTAATTTTATAATATTTGGCAAGTGATGAAAACTGGAATCTAACTATATATCATAAAGTTGGGTTGAAACAAACAAGAGGATTTGAGAATGGCAGTCTTTCAGGGGACAGAGTTATGTATACTAAAGCTTTTTCATGTTAATAAACTATAGTTTTTAAAATCTCTTTAATCTGCATGGTAGTTTTTTTGAGGATTAATGTTTACTTTATATAATTTCCAGGTCTTTGCATCTGTGATGAAGGATATTAAAGAAGGAGACAAGAATAATAGTCCAGCTCTGAAAAGCTAATCTTCAAAATTAACAGACTAATTGCAATATTAAAAAAATGTTTTTGATAAAAGTATTTTGTTTCCTATGTAAAAAGCATGGAAGAAAATGTTGAAGAAAGCTAAAAGAATCAAGACTTGGAAAACCGCTGATTTTGAATTCCATGGCTGAAGTAAATGAGTACCTATTGACAGTATTAATAAAAAAGTATTTTATAGGGAGAGCCATTTTACAAAGAAAAAAGTTTAAATGGCTAGTTCATACTCCGTAATTTGGAGTGAACAGTTGAATGCAATAAATTTTTTTAACAGCTTTGGAGATAGTTCAAATTTTTACATCTTTTCTTTTTTAACATTTAGCATAAAGGAGGAGCATAACAATTAGCACTTTGGAGGTCAGAACAGGATTGTTAAATACTACTTTAACTTCCAAATATTGGAAATAAACACCTGAGTACAGATATTATCTCCAGTTCCAAACTTTTGAAGATATTATAGACCAAGAATAAGCAACGTTGATTATAAATTATTTACGTCACTGAAGTTGTTTATCTTCACTCACAGGTTGGGGCAAATTTAGGTTATCTGGGAACTGGAAATATTGGTAGGAGATTGTTTAGCATTTGTGTAGGTGTTTTTCCACAGTATCATGTCTATTTGTTTTTGAAAGGAAATTGTTTCATTTTCTCAAGGAATTCCTATCACTCAGAGCATTTTATCCTCTCTGTTTCTAGTCTAAGAAATTGTTCATCTAGTAATTTAAGAAAGCTAACTGGTAGAAGGAAATTTCTTTGCACTTTAATGGACTGAAGGCTTTTTGGGGGGTGTAAGTCCGTAAATATAAATGAGGTTTTTCACTGGTAAGAGTAAAAAGTAATGAATTTTGAGAGTTCTTAATTAGAATGCTACTTGGCAAGACTTTAAATATGTTAGTTAAAATTCTTTCACTGTAGAAACAAAATTTGTTAATTCCAGTTTGAAATTGGAAATCTTAATATGTAGCCAAGTCCATGACTTGTAAAACACTGTGTATAATTTTCTAATCAAAGGAAATAAGAGTAAAAAGTAAAATTAATTTTTTTCTAATGAGTAACTTTGATGATATAGTGGATAAAGGAATGATTAATTATTGGTAAATTGCCATTAAATTTATTATAATATGTTTAATTCTTAAACCTAAAGTAAATCACTTGAATATCATGAGTGATATCTATATAAAAAGGTATTTGGTTAATAATTAGATTTATAATGTGCTTTTATGTTGCAATTTGGTTTGAAACAACAATTAAGCACACTATTTCTGTTAGTGGTATATAGTCTTCAAACTAACAAGCCTGAGAACCTTGTTAGTGTAGCGCCTGCCTCTTTAGGAGTATGGGACCAGACGGTACCTATGTATTTTTACCCCATGGGTCATTCTAGCCTAGGGACCACTAATGGAACCCTCAGAAGTTAACTCCTCTCCTAGGAGCTTGCTTAGTGGAAACTAGTAGTGTAATAAAATATTGAGGGAGTACCCAGGGTCTTAACAGGTTTTAGAATGACATTTTAACTCTGGTAACTACTTCCTTGGTATTGGTGGCCCTGATAAAGGGAATGTAACCCCTGGCAGTAATCTCATTGAGGTTATACTACCTGCCTAAACTTAATCTTACTTTTGTGTATTTGTTTCCAGAGTTGGACCTAAGTTACTGTATTTCTTTTTCTCATTTTTATTATTGTACAGTTTCTTTTACCTTTCAAGTATAAATGTGTATATAAAATGTAAATACAAGGAATTTATTAAAAACCACTATTAACAATTACTGTGTAAATAAAACTCGTAAACAGAGTAATTACTTGAAATGAGTCTTCATTATTTTGGGGATATTTAACTATATGTGGAGATAAAAAGGGAATAAACATTTTTGCCAAATTTCTCTTCCTGGGATGCACTGGGCCTTTAGCCTCTTGAGACTGACAGTACTGGCAGCTAAAATATTGTTACTGTCTTTGCCCTTGAACCTCTTATACAGGCAGTATGGAGTTACTCATTATTCGCATGGTCAGTTGTATGACAGTTTTTTTGGTTAAAGTATATTTTCAATTAAAAAATAACTTTCCTGAAAGCCTCAAGATAATGTGAAATTTAATATGGTGTTTTATTTGTTTGTCTACTTAATCAGTATTTCTCACTTCATTGTCCTTTTAGCGCAGGTCTACATTGTATTATTTAAATGCTACTGGAAGACTCCAGCAACTAGCATAGTTTTCTAAAGTCAGAGAACATAGTCATAGTTTTTGCTGATTTCTTTTGCAGTGATGACCTTCATATAATGTTGTTGGTTTGAGTATATATATTTTTAATTGAAGTATAGTTGATTTACAATGTTTGTTAGTTTCTGGCGTACAACAAGGTGATTCAATTCAGTTATACATACATACACATATATATATTTTTCATATTCTTTTCCATTATAGCTTGTTACAAGATACTGAATATAGTTCCCTGTGCTATACAGCAGGTCCTTGTTGTTTATCTGTTTTATATATAGTAGTTTATATCTGCTAATCCCAAACTCCTAATTTATTCCCCACCCCCACCCCCTGGCTTTTCATCTTTGGTAACCACAAGTCTGTTCTCTATGTCTGTGAGTCTGTTTCTGTTTTGTAAATAAGTTCATTTGTGTCATATTTTAGATTCCACATATAAGTGGTATCATATGGTATTTGTCTTTCTCTTTCTGACTTCACGTAGTATGATAATTTCTAGATCCATCCATGTTGCAGCAAATGGCATTATTTCATTCCTTTTTATGTCTGAGTAGTATTCCACTGTGTATATATACCACATCTTTATCCATTCACATGTTGATGGACATTTAGGTTGCTTCCATGTCTTGGCTATTGTGAATAGTGCTGCTATGAACATTGGGGTGCATGTATCTTTTCAAATTAGAGTTTTCTCCAGATCTATGTCCAGGAGTGGGATTGCTAGATCATGTGGTAACTCTGTTTTTAGTTTTTTAAGGAACCTCCATACTGTTTTCCAGAGTGGCTGTACCAATTTACATTCCCACCAACAGTGTAGGAGGGTTCCCTTTTCTCCACACTCTCTCCAGCATTTATTATTTGTAGACTTTTTTTTTTTTTTTGGCCACACTGTGTGGCATGTGGGATCTTAGTTCCCCAACCAGGGATTGAACCCGTTCCCCCGCAGTGGAAGTGCAGATTCTTAACCACTGGACTGCCCGGGAAGTCCCCTATTTGTACTTTTTGATGATGATGGCCATTCTGACTGGTGTGAGGTGATACCTCATTGTAGTTTTGATTTACATTTCTCTAATGATTAGTGATGTTGAGCATCTTTTCATGTGCCTTTTGGCCATCTGTATGTCTTCTTTGGAGAAATGTCTCTTTAGATCTTCTGCTCATTTTTTGGTTTGGTTGCTTGTTTTTTTGTTATTGAGTTGTATGAGATGTTTGTATATTTTGGAAATTAAGCCCTTGTAGGTCGAATCATTTGCAAACATCTTCTCCCAGTCTGTAGGTTGTCTTTTTGTTTTGGTAATGGTTTCCTTTGCTGTGCTAAAGCTTATAAGTTTTGATTAGGTCCCATTTGTTTATTTTTGCTTTTATTTCTAGTGCCTTGGGAGACTGACCTAAGAAAACACTGGTACCATTTATGTCAGAGAATGTTTTGCCTACGTTCTCTTCTAGGAGTTTTATGGTATCATGTCTTATATTTAAGTATTCAAGCTATTTTGAGTTTTGTTTTTTTTTTTTTTCATTTTTGCCCCAGGAACTTTTTTTTTTTTTTTTTAATTTTTATTTATTTATTTTTATTTATTTATGGCTGTGTCGGGTCTTCGTTTCTGTGCGAGGGCTTTCTCTAGTTGCGGCAAGTGGGGGCCACTCTTCATTGCGGTGCGCGGGCCTCTCATTATCGCGGCCTCTCTTGTTGCGGAGCACAGGCTCCAGACGCGCAGGCTCAGTAGCTGTGGCTCACGGGCCTAGTTGCTCCGCGGCATGTGGGATCTTCCCAGACCAGGGCTCGAACCCGTGTCCCCTGCATTGGCAGGCAGACTCTCAACCACTGCGCCACCAGGGAAGCCCTTGAGTTTATTTTTGTGTATGGTGTGAGGGTGTGTTCTAACTTCATTGATTTGCATGCGGCTGTCCAACTTTCCCAACGCCACTTGTTGAAGAGACTGTCTTTTCTCCACTGTATATTCTTGATTCCTTTGTCAAAGATTGACCATAGTTGTATGGGTTTATTTCTGGGCTCTCTATTCTGTTCCATTGATCCATGTGTCTGTTTTTGTGCCAATACCATGCTGTTTTGATTACTGTAGCCTTGTAGTGTTGTCTGAAGTCTGGGACTTTGCCTCCAGCTTTGTTTGTTTTCCTCAGGATTGCTTTGGCAATTCTGTGTCTTTTATGGTTCCATATAAATTTTAGGATTATTTGTTCTCATTCTGTGAAAAATGTCATGGGTAATTTGATAGGGATCTCATTGAAACTGTAGATTGCTTTGGGTAGTATGGCCATTTTAACTATATGAATTCTTCCAATCCAAGAGCATGGGATATCTTTCCGTTTCTTTGATCATCTTCAGTTTCCTTTATCAGTGTTTTATAGTTCTCAGCATATAAGTCTTTCACCTCCTTGGTCAGGTTTATTCCTAAGTATTTTATTTTATTTTTTTGATGAGATTTTAAAAGGGATTTTTTGTTTACTTTCCCTTGTTATTGTAAAGAAACACAACAGATTTGGTTTGAGTATATTTTTTGACTCTACAAAAGTTAGGTAGCATTGGCAAAAGGGCATTGAGATTTTCAGAGCCTCTGACTTTAGCATAACAGCTTTCATTGTAGCTTAGGAACTAAGGCTATTTTTATCTAGAACAGTCAACTTTTTAGAGTCTGCATTGTTGGAGGGTATAATACTAAAGCATATAATCATGGAATAATTTGTCTTAAAATGTCATATGGTTTATTATGATTTTTCATTTCCTATTTTTGTTTGGATAAGGTAAAATTATTTTGTATTTCATGAGCATATTCAGACAGCAGAGATTGGTATAAAAGAGGCAAAAATCGGGCTTCCCTGGTGGCGCAGTGGTTGAGAGTCTGCCTGCCAGTGCAGGGCACACGGGTTCGAGCCCTGGTCTGGGAAGATCCCACATACCACGGAGCAACTGGGCCCGTGGGCCACAATTACTGAGCCTGCGCGTCTGGAGCCTGTGCTCCGCAACAAGAGAGGCTGTGATAGTGAGAAGCCTGCGCACCGCGATGAAGAGATGGCCCCCGCTTGCCGCAACTGGAGAGGGCCCTCGCACAGAAACGAGGACCCAGCACAGCCATAAATAAATAAATAAATAAATAAAGACTTTCTATTTAAAAAAAAAAAAAAAAAGAGGCAAAAATCATGTGAGGTAGCAATGGAAAATCAGATTTTAATTTGCCACGATTGTTTTATAGTTTATCTGCACATATAGTGTCAGAAAACAAAGTCTTACCTCTTGGGGGGAAAGTGATTTTTGTATTGAATTCATATTATTTTGATTTTGTCTAAGCAGTGTCCAAAATATGAATTTCCAAATGTAGTGTCAGGGAGGAAGAAATTTTCCTATACCCTTCTAAGTTTTTCTGGCAGGTTTAAGAATTAAATTGACATGAGACACATGAACAGATAAACAGGAGAAGACAAGAGTTTAATAACATGTATTGTGGGAGAGAACCAGGAAAACTGAGTAACTCACCAAAATGACTGAAACGCTCACCTTAAATACTGTCTTCAGCTGAAAACAAAAGAGGATGTTGGGGGTAGTGGTTTGAGACTTCAAAGGGGGAGGCAATGCATGTGGAGATGAAAAGCAAATGTTTGGTAAACAAATGTTTGCTGGGCCTTGCAGTACACTGAGTGGACTCTGATCTCTAGGCCCTGCCGAGTGTTCCCCACCTCACCTAGCCCATATTCTTAGCTCTATTCCAGAACAGGCCCTTTGTCAAAATTCTTTTTGGCAGTAAAGGGGGCAGTAACAAGAAAAACTTGCTGAGTCTTCTGTTTCTTAAAAATAATCAGGCTAAATTAATCCTCATGCCAAAGAGACACATTTTGGGGTGACAAATTTTGCTTCCCTACAGTGGTAAAACCATTAATTTGGACTTCACTGTTTCACAACATGTAAAAATGAAAAATAATTTTTAAAAAGATTTAAAAAATTTTTTTTTGAATTTCAGGGAAATTAGCCACTTCAGAGAGAGAAGATAGCCTTGTCCTTTAAAAATATTGTTTGCTAGAAATGCAAATCAAAACTACAATGAGGTGTGAATGGCCATCATCAAAAAGTCTACATATAATAAATGCTGGAGAAGGTGTGGAGAAGAGGGAACCCTCCTACACTGTTGGTGGGAACGTAAATTGATATAACTGCTATGGAGAACAGTATGGAGGTTCCTTAAAAAACTAAAAATAGAATTACCATGTGATCCAGCAATCCCACTCCTGGGCATATATTCAGAAAAGATGAAAACTCTAATTTGAAAAGATACATGCACTCCAATGTTCATAGCAGCCCTATTTACAATGGCCAAGACATGGAAGCAACCTAAATGTCCATACACAGATGAATGGATAAAGAAGATGTGGAATATGTATACAATGGAATATTACTCAGCCATAAAAAAGAATGAAATAATGCCATTTGTAGCAACATGGATGGACCTAGAGATTATCATACTAAGTGAAATAAATCAGAAAGAGAAATACAAATACATGATATCACTTATATGTGGAATCTAAAAGAAGTGATACAAATGAACTTATTTACAAAACAGAAATAGACTCACAGACATAGAAAACAAACTTATGGTTACCAAAGGGGGAAGGGGGGAGGATAAATTAGGAGTTTGGGATTAACAGATACATACTACTATATATAAAATGGATAAACAACAAGGACCTACTGTATAGCATGGGGAACTATAGTGAATATCTTATAATCTATAATGGAAAAGAATCTGAAAAATATATATATATATACATATGTATAACTGAATCATTTTGTTGTACATCTGAAACTAACAACACTGTAAATCAACTACAATAAAAAACATATTGCTTATTTACTAACAGTGTAATTGCAGAAGAAGTGACCTACTTGGTACTTTGAATGAATGCAGGAGCACTCGTTAAGCCCTGATTATGTGCCAAGCACTGCCTCTTAATATTTTGATAGGCTACGTAAAGTTACAAGGCTTGGGAAGTTAGCAAAACTGCATTTCTTTATAAACATTCTACCATTCATATTGATCTTCTCTTGATTCCAATTAATGAGGTTTTATTTTGTGCATTTTATTCTGTGAGTTGGGTTTATTTTCTAAAATACTCCAAGAAGGAAATTTGGCTTTACAAAAAGTGCATTGGGGGCTTCCCTGGTGGCACAGTGGTTAGGAATCCGCCTGCCAATGTAGGGGACACAGGTTCGAGCGCTGGTCCGGGAAGATCCCACATGCCACGGAGCAACTAAGCCCGTGCGCCACAACTACTGAGTCTGTGCTCTACAGCCTGCGAGCCACAACTACTGAGCCCGTGTGCCACAACTACTGAAGCCCGTGCACCTAGAGCCCGTGCTCCACAACAAGAGAAGCCACCACAATGGGAAGCCCACGCACTGCAGCGAACAGTAGCTCCCACTCGCCGCAACTAGAGAAGAAAGCCCACGTGCTCAACGAAGACCCAACGCAGCCAAAAATAAATAAATAAAAACTTTTAAAAAGTGTTTCATTCTTTGAACGTTTAAGTAAACAGTACTTCCATTATTTTATTTAAGGTAAAATGACATGTACTGTTGCAATATATTTGGAAAAATCATTTTTGTAATAAAAGTGTAAATGATAAACTAATATAGACGTGAAGGAGTATATAAAATTGATAACAATGGGGTATATACGTTTGTTCTCATTTTTCATCTTCATGTACAACACTATACAAAATGGTATTATAAAAGCAGAAAGTGAAGCCTCAAATGTTTTTGGTCTAAGCAGTATTGATAATATTGTAAGTACATGATGTATTCTGATTATCAAATAAATCCCAAGGCTTTTAATTTTAGCTTCTATATTCTTAAAAAACTTTGAAAGGGAAGTATTAACTTGATTAAAACTTTTGTAGATTGTAAAATGCTTTGAATGCCTGTGTTTGGGCTTTGAAGTGTGAAAATAAATTGGAAAGTGTTTGAATGATAGGGTTTGTTTTATTCTTAATTTATACCAAGTGATTTTAAATAAATTGTGTATGCAGTAAATTTGTCATAACTTAGTGGTAATAGTTCTTCTGATTTGATTTTTAAAGCCACTTATGTGAGCCCTTGAAAAAGTAAACAATTCTCATCACACTTTTTTTCCTTTTTTTTTTTTAATTATTATTTATTTATTTATTTATTTTTGGCTGTGTTGGGTCTTCGTTTCTGTGGGAGGGCTTTCTCTAGTTGCAGCAAGCGGGGGCCACTCTTCATCGCGGTGCGCGGGCCTCTCACTGTCGCGGCCTCTGTTGTTGCGCAGCACAGGCTCCAGACGCGCAGGCTCAGTAGTTGTGGCTCACGGGCCCAGTTATTCCGTGGCATGTGGGATCTTCCCAGACCAACGCTCGAACCCGCGTCCCCTGCATTGGCAAGCAGACGCTCAACCACTGCGCCACCAGGGAAGCCCCTCATCACACTTTTAATTAGACTGCATGTTTTATGATATTTTAAACATGTAAATCAAATCCTATTATTCCTTACTCAGGAGCCTCTAGTGACATTCCTCAAAATAAAAATCCAAATTTTTATTACAAGTTCCTATTTGCTGCTCTCCAAGTTCCTATTTATTCTAGTTTCTATTTCTACAATTTCAACTGCCACTCAACCGTATTAACTTCACTGTGGACCTAATTTCCACAAGTTCCTATTTATTCTAGTCTCTGCTATCTCTACAATTTCAACTGCCTCTCAACCTTATTAACTTCACTGTGGATCTAATTTCTCAATCTCCCAATTTCCTATCTACCTAAGGGCTTTTACTCTTGCTTTTCCTTTTGAAATATTCTTTGCCTAAGTCTTCGTATGGTTTATATTATCTTCTCATTTAGGTCTCTACTTAATGTCAGTTTACTCAGAGTCGGACTGTTCTCTACCCATCCTCTGTCAGTATCATGACCTTACTCTACTTCATATTTCTTTATAGTTATCTATTACTTACCACTAGCTAACATTATTTTATATAGTTGTCTATTGTTTCCACTACAGTGTAAACTCTGAGTTCAGAAACATTGTCTTTTATTACCTCTGAATTGCTAGTGCCCAAAATAGCGCTTGGCACTACACATGATAGATATGGATGAATAGATTGTTTTAATTTTGGACCATTCCTAGTGAACCTACCTTTCATTTATAATATTTTTATTAGATTATACAATTAGTTAGAAACTCAGATTATTTCTGGTTCACTCAGAAAGTTCAACACTTAAAGATTGGGTAGAGGAGAATGAACTAGTAGACGTCAGAAATAGGAATATCAGGAGAGCGTGGGGGTCAGGAAAAACAAGGGCCAAGTGTGTTTCCATAAAGAAGTGATCGATAGTGTCAGGTGTCAATGAGGTTGAGATGAGGACTGAGAGATGTCCATTAAATTTGACCATGCGTTTCATTGATTTCCTTAGTTACTTTGGTGTGTGTTCAAGTATTTAAGTACTAATGGAAAATATTCAGTAGAGGTTTAAGAAACAAAGAGTGAATGGGGTAATGTATAATCTAAGATTCCTGATTAGGCTGCAGGGAGATGGATCCAGAGCATATCATGAGAGAAAGGGGAAAAGGTGTCAGATGCAGGTAGGTTTGTAAGTTTGGTGTTGGGAATCTGAAAGGGGAGTTCTGTCTTGTAGCTATTGTTTACTTTGTGAGGTAGGCAGGAAGTGGGGCCATATAAGCAAGAGGGAGCAGTGGTTTTGTTTTTTGACTGTTTTGTTTCACTTCTTTGATTGGGTGGATGGTGAAGCCATTAAGAAATCTAGAAGAAGATGGCATTTTGTGGCTCATCTGGACAGTCTACCTCTGATTTTTTTGTGCCACACCCTCTTGTCAACTCTGCTTCAATCATACTGGTCCTCTTCTGATACTCAAACATACCCAAGCTTATTCCTGCCTTATTCTCTTTGCCCTAGCTGTAGCTTCTGCTTGGACCATTCTTCCCCTGGGCTAGCTGGATGCTTGACATTTGGTTCTCAGCTTAAAAGTCTGTCACTTCCTCAGATACCTGATTACCCAGTCTAAAGTAACTACCCAGTTACTCTCACACCATTCTATTCTAATACTTTGCAGAGAATTTCTCACACATACGTATTTGTCTCAACTCCTGGAAGGTGAGTTCCATACCAACAGGAATCCTGTTTACCTGGTTCATTGCTGTACAGCACCTAGAAAAGTTACAGGTACCCAGATGACATTTAAATGTATACCCTTAAAGTGAATCAACAAAACTTTTCATAGCCACTCTTGAGGTCTGCACAGTGGCAAATGTGTCCGGAAATACCCAGTGCAACTCGTGTCAAGTGTGGGGCTAAGATGTTAGATGAGATTCCTGTCCTTTGAGAATGAGATGAAATTGCCTTGAATTCCATCCCACGTGTGTTTGGATAAATCTTCCCCGTTTGATCTCTGAGGAATCAGAAGGGAAGTTGTTGGCCTTGAGTTGATCATCGAAGTCTGTAGAGCAGATACTGCATGGAACAAAGTATACAGAGAAAAAACAGACAGAGGAAAGATTGGGGAGGTGGGCCACAACTGAGTTCAAAAGAGGGAACAGGAAAAGATTTTCAGTACCTTAGGGGAAACCCCGGTAAAAAGCAGTGTTTCAAAAGTCGGGGCAAGAAATTTCGGAGTTAGTTTGGTGGTCAAAAATCTTAGTAGTGTGAGACTGACTGATAGCTATTGTCTTTGATAAGAAAGAGGTATGATTTAAGAATAATTACTAATGGAGGTTATAATTTATCTTAATGCTGAACTAGTTTTCGAAAGACCTGGGTTTGGCTACTGTTTTATCACAAAGTGACTGTAGGCTTCTGGGCAAGTTAATTTATCCTCTGTGAACATCAGTTTTCTCACCTATAATGTAGGGATAAAAACAATCTGCTCTGCTAATCTCAGTGTTATGAAGGTTGCTGAAGATGGTTATGAGGAACGTGACGTGCATTGTAAACCCTTAAATTTTGTACACTTACAAATAATTAAAGTTGTTGGAATCAGAAATGGAGGAAACAGGTGGTTACATGGCAGGTATACCATAAATTCTGAGGTTGGGGCGAGGGGTGGCAAAAGAACTTCTTAAAAGGGACTGCAGGTAAGAAAGGGAGGGACTGAAGGCTGAAGTGAAAACCAAAGGACAAAAGCCCAGCTCTTCCCTTCAGGTGCCTTCTCTAATAACTGGTCTATTGAATTCCTGAACCTTACGTCTTTTCTACTGGCCACTCCGGTAGGCTTATCACTGCATTAAGTTCTCCCTTATCCTGAAATAACTTTTCAACAAGAACTCTACCATAATCTTCTTCTTTCTCTCTCCTATCCCAGCCACAAAAAGAGCCCTCTTCTGGGTCATTTTGGGGAATTTTCACTCAAAATGTGAACTGCGGATGGTGGCAACGTTTAGCAATATTTGTCTCAGACATCTTCACCTGGATACTCAGTACATCTTTCTACCTAAAGGATCATTCGTTGGCAGGATTTAATCACATTAGCCAGTGTGTGAGGGTACCTTGCAAACAAGAGCGCTACTGAAGACTGCGTACTGCGGCACCATCATCAATTACGTGAGGAAACCGGGCCCTCCACGGTAGGCAGACTCGCCCAGTATCACACAGCTAGTTTAAGGCTGACTTCTGCAGCAGAACCCCGCTTCCCCAAACCCGAGGTCCCCGTAAACGCTCACAGTCCCCCAAGAGGGTTCTGACGAAAACCAAACTTCGCCAAGTCTCGCGCCACCGGGACTCGGGGGCGGGGTGGAGAGCATGAAGTATCGCGAGATGACGGCGTTTTCCCGCGAAGGAGAAGCGCGCGTTTTTCTCTGGCTGGACACCTGGTCGGGAGACTGGGACCGGCAAGCGGCTGGGAGGTTTTAGCGCGCGGCGTTGCAGGCGCTGTGCGGAGGGCACCCGGTTCCGGATTGTGTGTCCAGCCATGCCGGCGCAGCGCCCCGCGAGCAGCGGCGGTGAGTGAGGAGAACCTGCCTCCCGGAGCGGGCGGCGGCGTCTGGGGCGGGGGTGCGGGAGCAGCATGGAGAGACTGCAGTCGAGCTTTTGAGGGGAGAGGCGACCCCGGGCAGAGACTGAGGAGGAAAGGAGGGTTACCTTTTCTGTGGGGAGTGAGTGGGGGACACCCGGAACTGCGCATATTTGCATGGTATAGGAGATTTGACACAGGGGAGCTGCGTTTTCCCGAACATCCCCATTTGTAAACTGGGGTCCAGGCAACTTGTTGACATAGTGAAGGCTTAGGATGTCTTCTGAGAGGTGATAGTGGCGTCCCCCTGGGTCTTCATGGTTTGCCTCAAATGCATCTGGGAAAGGGAGGAAGGTTGTTTACTCGGAAGTTGAGTAACTGGTCATTTTTTAAAGCTGCAATTTAAAAGCCTTGCCCCCTCCTAGGGTCCGTAGCTCCAGATATGGTTGAACAGCCGGAGACTGCCGTGATTACCCCAGCCATGGTAGAGGAGGAAGAACAGCTTGAAGCTGCTGGGCTAGAGAGAGAGAGGAAGATGCTAGAAAAGGTAAAATAGGCATCACTTTCATCGTCGGGGGTGTGGTTTGTGTGCCTAAGTTTACTAGTCTGGTTTTTTATCAACTTTAAAACGGGCTTCCTTATTTATCTCTGTTTACCGATGCTATTTTTGAGAAACTTTTGCATGAGCTTTGAATGAGGCTTCTATCAGATATAGTCTTGGTCTATAAAGTGGCCTCATCTCTCTTAAGTGAGCATTTCAAATTGCTTGTTTAGCTATTATAATTCTTCCAAAGTCGGTAGTGAATTATTTTTAGTGAATTCTTTCAGTGCTGTTTTCCACCTAAGTAATCAACTTGTTTTTTGCTTTCTTTTCCATTTCTTGGGCTATTGCTAAGTAAGATCCTTTAGGTTAAAATGTGATGTACTTTTTCAATGAAGAGTTAATTATCCTTGGGGTTTTCTGGTACAGAGTATTTTGTACGTTACTAAAAGCAGTTTTTAACCTCTTGAAAAACTTCAGTTTTTAAGTATATTTTACTCCAGTACTGTCCTACCCTGTTGCTTCATTATTGCATATGCAAGAAGACTGACACCTACTACCGCTTATGTGCTGCCTACTAAGTGATTTTCTTGTAATAATTTATTTAGCCCTCCCAGTATTATGGTTATTTAGGTACTTTTGATATCTCCATTTAAATATGATGAAACTGAGGCAATTGGGGGTCGGGTCACACACTAGTGAACTCAAATTTGGCTGTCTCCAGAGTTCTTGTCCTTAACATTAAACCTCTCTGAGGACATTAATATTGAATTAACTCCATGTAATTACAAAACTACTCAAATTGGGGAATAATGCACTCCAAAGGCAAGTAATGAATTAGTTAGTTCCCTGCTATTTTATATCAACAATAATGATTCTTTTGTTAGCATTTTTGACACCTCATGATCATTTATTGTGAGTCAGTCACTGTTCTGAATGCTGTACATGTATTTTACTCATTGAATCCTCAATAGTATCAAGTAGATACCATTATTAAACTCATTATGATTACTGTTATTAAACTTACTAGTTTAATTACGAGTATAAACTATTTTATTAAAATAGTCTATAAACTAGGTTCTATTTTCATTCCACTTTACAGATGAGGAAACTGAGGCACCTAGAGGTTGCCTGGGATCCCTCAGCCAGTAAATGGCAGAACAAAGATGGTAATGTAGGCCATGTGGTTCCAGAATTCACACTTTTTAACCACCTTGCTATACTTTCACTCCAGTATCTAATAGTTCCATTATTACTGATCATCTGTAGTTGACCATAATCTGGTAAGGTAGTATGTTAACAAATTTTAATAGAATTGGGAGGTCAACCTTGAACCACCTTTACTCATTCTATGAATTCCTACAGTACTTAGTTACACAGTATTATCCTTACTTACTTGATTCTTTCTCACTTTGTTTCTTGAGGGCACATCACATTGTTTTGTTTTTGTAGGCTGTGCACCTGGCAACTAGTAGGCTATAGTAAATGTCTATGGAATTTCTAACTAAGGTAAAAGAATATTTTATAATATATTACCTAACATATATGATTATATAAATAAAATAAATATACTTACAAGCCATTCTAACAAGGTGAATTATAAAGGCTGAATCCTGGGGCATGGTCCAGAGTAGAATCAACTTCAGAGATTGTTAGCAATAAACCCTTAATTTTGAGTACTGTAGTTCTCTTTTATAACCCATGAAGATTGTTGGTTAAGGAAATGCTACTTGAAGAAAGATATGAGGTGTAATAAGAATACATTTCAAGAATGCATGCGTTCAAGTGAAGAAAGATTATTTTCACATTTAAAAAAGGTCTATCAGGGAATTCCCTGGCGGTCCAGTGGTTAGGACTCCAGGCTTTCACTGCTGTGGGCCCAGGTTCTTCCCCTGGTTGGGGAACTAAGATCCCACAAGCGGGGCGGTGCGGTGCGGTGCTGTGCGGCCAAAAAAAATTTTTTTTAATAAATAAATAAAAAAGGTCCGTCAAAATTTGTAGTACCATAAGTATTTGCTGATTAAACTAGGAGTCAAAATAACTGCTACTTTCAGTGAAATTTTTAAGCTCTTGAACATTTTGCAATCCTAAAGTTTTTTGGAATTGTTACTCTTGAGGGATAGTTATGGTACAACTAGCTTTTCTTTAGCAGTTATGCATCATAGAACTTAAAATAGCAATTTTTAATCCATTTTTCAGTACTTCCATGAATAAAGCTCTTTTCAGTCCCATTAGTGCAAGGGTGTAATTTGCTAAAAACCTAGTAGGATTGTGGTTCATTGTTATTACATGTCTTTTTATGTACAGGTATTGAAAGAATTTGATTGCTTTTTGCCCTTGACACTTACAAATTATTCCCTCAGTGACTGTAGAGAAAATTCTAAGAATAAGTCTCTCTCTTACATGTCTTTGGAGACAAAAAATTCAGTACACAAAAGTAATGATTCCTTTTCTTTTGGGAGAATTCAGTATTTATGGGCATGTATTTAGAAGTACTTAAGAGAGGAAGAGCTAGCTTAAGTTCTTAATGAGAAGCATTTACTTTGCTTTAGGAGATTTGAAGGTTTGTGAAGATCCTGGAGAATGATTTTGACATTCATTTGCTACAGTTATTTTCTTTGACTTTTCACCTGCATTTCCTTTTGAAAGAAGTCATTGTTAGTCTAGAATACTTGAGAGTAGCTTTAACTTCTGTGTAAGTGGGGGAAGGGGAATGGTAAGAGTTGTGAGGGTTCTTGGAAAGGTAAAAGGAAAACTGTTCATATTGTGTAACCTGAAATAGAACTCCCTCCGCAAAAAATAAATAAATAAAACTGGGGTTGGGAGAGGTAATGGGGTAGACAGTGGAGAATTTATGCTCTTGGTGTCCACTGGCATCATCTCTCACTCTCTCATCAAGAGATGCTTTCCGCCAGGCACTCAGTATTGAATACTTTCCACAGATGAAGCTACAATTTACTTTAATATAACAAATAACAAAATTAAGTCAAGAAAGAGTAATGATAGATGAGAAGATTTACTATCGAATTATTTTGAAATACAGAAGACTGGGTTTAAAGGTTAACCATTGGCATATTCTAATTATAAATTATTGTTCCATAATGGCACCTTAAAGCTTTAATTACTTTAAAGATGTATACTTATTCTGAACAGGACTTAAGGCAGCAGATAAATTAAGCACAAAGTATTTTAACTAAAATATAAAATTAAAGTTAAATTTAGGAATTCATTTTTATAAAGTTTTAAGTAATTTCATCTCATTTATAATATCCATTTCATTAAGTGACTGACTATTGTAATCATAGAAGTACGTTGGTAATAATAAAAGAAAGGCTGTCCTAAAAGAACTGAAAATAGAGTTTTATCTGCACGGGTAAGACTATGGATGATTTTTAAAAGAATTTTTATTTTCTTGTAATGCGCATGTATTTCATTAAATTTATTGTTAGGTATCTTATTGTCACTGCTTTTGTAATAGAAAATAAATTTATTTTGAAAGAAAAGTTAGATGACATAACATCTGGGAAATATAAGCTAATATATACTGGTGTCTGATTTATAAGGTCAAGCCTTAACCACTAAATTAAATTTACCACACACACACACTCAGGAGTGGAATTGCTGGTTAGTAAGATTTGCATATATTCAACTCTCAGTTGACTTCAGCCCACTTAATGCTTTTCTTTTGAGTTCAGATTACAGTATTTGGTTGGCAAATTATGAACTGGATTTGGCCTTATGTCTGTTTTATTGGAACACAACTTTTGTTTACATGTTGTCTATAACTGCTCGAAGGCAGATTTGAGTATTTGCAATACAAACCATATCATGCTCAAATATTTAAATATTTGCCCTTTGCCCTTTTACAGAAAATGTTTGTGGACCATTGACCTATACTATTTATTTGTTGCTTTTGTTTTCTCTCTTGTGCCCTCTGTTAGTGTTCTCTTAAGATGTTTACCTTTTATTATGAGTTGAGAGGGTTCCTCCTCAGCCACTAGACTGTTGTATACTCTTACAAATCAATAAATAAATGGTGTGTAAAAGTAATATGGAAAGCAGAGGTTTGTAAATGGAAGGCGTACGGAGGTGAAAGATAAAGGTAAGAGTATGAGAGTAGAAAGCTAAAAGGTAAGGGCAAAGCTTGGGCAACACAATACTGAGGAGGAAAGAAGCTTGTAAGAAATAAACAGTAGATTTAGCACGTTTAAATATTTTGACAATATAGTTTTTAAATTCTAAAACTAGATGTTCTGATTCCTAGCTAATGAGACTATCTTTTAATTCCAGTGCTCCTTCAAATTAAACTGGTGTATAAAATTTTTCTTTTCTGAAATCATTTGGTTTTGTAAAAACTTAAATTCAACCTGAAATAAATATTTGCTTTCTCACTTTAATTTCAAATATTTTGAAAAGGGACCTTCAATTCTGTAGATGCCAATAACCATATATTCAGTGTCTGAAATTTCAGTATTTTGGTAGCCAAGCTATACTTTACCAGATTGCCTGTTGAACCGCAGAATCATATTTTTTTTAGCTATTCTAGGTTTTTGTTTGGAAGATAACCATTTTTAGTAAGTGAATTTAATATTATAAAAATATTTTTCATGAATTACAGGAAATATATTAAACCTAAAGAGCAGTTGTTTAGTCATCTTTGTTACACCTTATGCAGAAAAAAATCAGTGTATGTCAGGAAACTGTTAATAATTATGGAAACTTTCTCTTTGGATAGGCTCGCATGTCTTGGGATAGAGAGTCCATGGACATTCGATATCGTAGACTTCAGCATTTGCTTGAAAAAAGCAATATTTACTCCAAATTTTTATTGACTAAAATGGAACAGCAGCAATTAGAGGTATGTATATGTGATTGATTATAGCTAACAGCTTAAATTTTTAAAATAAGCTTTACTGAGATATAAATTACATACAATAAATTGCACACATTTTAAGTTTAGAGTTAGATGAGTTTTGACCTGTGTAACCACCAGCACAGTCAAGATAAAGAACATTTCCATTATCCCAAGAAGTTTTCTTCTCTCAGTGGTCTCTGCTTCTGGCCCTGAACAACCACTGGTTTCTGTTTTCTGCCACTATAAATTGGTATTGTTTTTTCTAGAATATTATATAAATGGAATCATATGATAAGCACTCTTTTGGTGTCTCGCTTCTTTAGTTCAGCATATTTTTAAGATTCACTTACGTGTATTTATTTAGTAGATCATTTTTATTCCTAAGAAGTATTCCATTGTATGAATATACCAACAGTTTTTAAAAATTATGAATACTGTATTAATTAAATGAAAAAGAATTAAGAACTAGGACATTCTAAATATTTCTGCACCTCCATTTCTGCTTCTCTTTCCCATCTCCTTGCCTCGTTTACCATCCTAACCCAGAGGTAATTACCATCATGAATTTTGTATTTATCATTTCTCTGCTTAAAAAAATAGTTTAACATATATCACATATGTATATGTCCATAAACAGTGTATATTTTTGGTCTTGCTTATTTTGAGCCTTATAAGAATGGTATCATACTATATGTAGTTTTTCTATAGTTTGCTTTTGTCATTCAAGGTGTGTTTCATTCAAGAGTAACTGCTTCTAAGCAGACTTTAGACCAAAACGCCTGTTTTTAGTTCCAACTTCATCCTCACTTCCAGGGTTGCCTTGTGCTGCCTGCCAATCCTTGAGCTGTTGGAGTTTCCTCAATATAAATTGCTTTACTCCAACATTTATTTTTTTATTCACCTGTTAGCTGATTTTTATCCTGTCCAGTGATATTTTTTGGATGCCAGAAATTGTGAATTTTATGTTGCTCAGTCCCCTTTTCTAAAAATTGCTTTATTGAAATATAACTGATATACACAAAACTGTACATTTTTAAAATGTATACCCATGAAGCCACCACAACCAAGGTAATGAACATAACCATTAATTCCAAAAAATTCTTCCTGTCCCCCCATTTTTAATGAGATATAATTGACATGTAACATTATATTAGTTTCAGGTGTACAGTGTAATGATTCAATATTTGTATATATTGCAAAATGATCACCACAGTAAGTGTAGTTAACATTGTCACTGTACACAGTTAAAAAAATTTTTTTCCCTTGTGATGGGAACTTTTAAGGTTTACTCTCTTAACAACTTTCAAATATGCAATAAGTATTATTAACTATGGTCACCATGCTGTGTAGTACATCCCCATCCATGACTTGTTTATTTTATAACTGGAAATTTATACCTTTTGACCTCCCCCCTCACCTCCCCACCCCCTAACCACCGATCTGTTCTCTGAATCTGTGAGCTCTTTTTTTTTCTTTTACGATTCCATATGTAAGTGAAATCATAATAGTATTTGTCTTTCTCTCTTATTTCACTTAGCATAATGCCCTCAAGGTCCATCCATATTGTCGCAAATAGCAAGATCACATTCTTTTTTTATGGCTGAATTCTGCCGCTTTTTAATTTTCTCCCATCCCTCACTTCCTGTCTTCATCACCAGATAGCCACTGATCTGCTTTCTGTAATTACAGATTTGTTTGCATTTTCTGTTGGTGTTAGGTTCTTTTAGCTTTTATATCTGAAAAAGTCTTCATTTACCTTTTATTTTTGAAAGATTTTCTACTGGGTGAAGAATTTATTTTTCTTTAGTGCTTCCCCCCACCCCCTTGCAGTATTTTAATGATGTTTCACTGCTTTCTAGCTTACATTGTTTCTAACAAAGCCAAAGTCCTTATGATGGCCTACAAGACTATAAGCAGTCTGGTTGCCTCCCTCAACCCCATACCTTTCAGACCTTGTTCTAGGTGTGTTTCCGGCCTTTAGGCCTTTGCACTGGCTGTTTTCTACTTGGAACCCTCTTCTCAATAGATACCTGCCTGGCTTACTTCATCATCATCTTCAAGCTTTGGCTTACACGTTTTCTCAATGAGACCTGCCCTGACAACCTTAAATAAAGTTACCTGGCACCTCCATCCTCACACTCCTGATCCCCTTTACCTTGTTCTTTTCTTCGCATTGCATTTATCATCTAAGACACTGTATAATTTATTTATAGTCCACCAGAAGTATGATTTAAAAACTTGGGCCAAGTGTCAACACTACAATAAATCCTTTTGTCCCCATCATTCACATTTAACAGTTATCAATCAAGATTTTGCTACACTTGCTAAATTCTCTTTTTCCTTTGTTGAAGCCCTTTTTAACCCTTCCTATGGTAAAATGAAACAGAAAAACAAATACCAAGCTTAATGACTCACTGTAAGGTAAATACTCTTTTAACCACCTCTTGGAAATGGTTTGAATCGTTTTCTGTTCTGCTTTTAAAGCTTTGTTAGGGGGCTTATGGAACAGCTTTTTTAGTCCAAGAATAACTTGGTCCCTCTTCTGAATGTTCTCGAAGCCCCATACATTAAGAGGCCTTTCAGCTTTGGCTGACGGGAATGTGAACTGTTCCTGAGCCCTTGTGAGCACAGGGATTGTTCTACCTGCTTTCTAGTTGCTCTTTTCCTGGCCTTCATTTTCTTACACTCACACACTGATCAGTACTCAGCCTGAGGATGCCACTGCAGATCTTCAGAGCCTCTTTTGTATGCAACTGTCTCCTCTCTGGTACTTGACCTCGGTCTGCTAGCTCCTCTGAGTTTTGCACTCTGTCTTTTCAACTCAGCGAGACTGTTGAGCTCTATTTGGGTTCTTCCTCCATTATTTGCACTTGGAAGTTGCCTCCAGGCAGTAAGCTGGGCAATCAGAAGATTCACGTCGTTCGTGACAGTGTTCACTGTTCTTTGCTGCGTGTTGCTGAAAACCACTGATATATTTTATCTAGATTTTAGTTGCTTAAGGCAAAAGGGTAAATCTGTTCACAGGACAGTGTTCACTGTCCTTTGCTGTGTGTTGCTGAAAACCACTGATATATTTTATCTAGATTTTAGTTGCTTAAGGCAAAAGGGTAAATCTGTTCACAGGACAGTGTTCACTGTCCTTTGCTGTGTGTTGCTGAAAACCATTGATATATTTTATCTAGATTTTAGTTGCTTCAGGCAGGAGGGTAAATCTGTTCTCTGTTACTCCATAAAGGCTTGAAGCGCAAGTTCGTGTTTTTTAATTTTTATATACAGTTTCTTCATTGTGAACTTAAGTTATTTGAGATGTGTTTCATACTTTGCATTTTCCATTTTTGACACTAAGAAAAAATTATCTTACAGGAACAGAAGAAGAAAGAGAAATTGGAGAGAAAAAAGGAATCTTTAAAAGTTACTAAGGTAATAAACAGTAAGCTAGAATATTTTGTATACGTTACCTTCAATATTGAAGACATTCTCTTGTATTCTTTTGACTATTGATCATCTATTTAATTTTAATCTTTATCTGATAACCTATCTTTGTTGGTTGCATAGAAATATGTAAAATCTGTTTCTCAGTATTTTAGAAATGGGAGGAGAGCTAAACTACGACCTTTTTCGTTTCTTATTCTGTGGACTATATTTCATAATAGCAAAATTTCACTTTCTTATCTGGGGAAAAATCTGCAAATATTTTATACCTCAAGGCATTTTATAAGTGGCCAGCTCTTTTGGAGCATGTAATGCTTACTCTTCTTCATGCCTCTAACCTCATCATGTCAACTTGGAGCCGTAAGAGTAATCTAAATTTGTATCTTGTACATAGCTGTAGCAGTGGAACCAAAATTGGAACATATGGCATATATGGTAATAGCATTTCAGATAGAGCATTCATTTAGGGATAGCCTGAATTTTAGATGTGATCTTTTTGGGAAATACGTTTTAACATGAGGCTGTTTAATGCCATATTGATAGGGATTGTACAAACAACACTTGTGTTAGTGAAAAGAGAAACAATAAAGGTAACATTTATTGAGTACTTACTATGTGCCGGGTATTGTTCTAAGCTTTACATGTTTTTACTTAATTCTCAAAGCAGCTCTGTTAGGTAGAGATACTGTTATTATCTACATTTTATGTATAAAGATACTGATGCAAGGAGATAAGGCACAGTTCATCCTCATTATTTATAGATCCCATACTTGCCACTTAGCCTACTCGCTAAAATTTGTCACCTGTGTTTTTGTGGTCATTCACAGACATGTGCATATGCAGAATGGCAAAAAATTAGAGTCTCCCAACATGCACATTCCCAGCTGAGGTCAAACAAAGCTATCTGCCTTATTTAAGTTGTCACAGTGTAAACAAGTGTCCTTTTTGTGGTCTATTTAATGCCATGATTTTTGCATTTTTGTGGTTTTGGTGGTTTTGCTGTTTAAAAGACTGTCAGCCACATTGTGCTGAAGTGCTGTCTAGTGTTTCTATTGCAAGAAGGCTGTGGTGTTCCTTATGGAGAAAATATGTGTGTTAGATAAGCTTCCTTCAGATGTGAGTTACAATGCTGTTGGCTTTGAGTTCAGTGTTAATCAGCATATGTTTTAAATGAGGTGTGTTTAAACAGCAACATACATAAAATAGGGTTATGCGTTGATCAGTTGATGAAGATGTGACCAGAGGCTTGCAGGAACCTAAACCTGTATTTCTTCTAGATGCACTGGTTCAGTGTTCACTAGTTCAGTATTCACAGCGACTTTATAGAACACAACTATTGTGAATGAGAATTGACTAACTTTGAAGGTCACATATCTAATACATAGTAATGCCAGGATTTGAACCTAGGATTAATTTCGGATTCCACACTTAATTTCTATACCAAACTGCCTTTGTTAGAAAATATCAAAATGCCAACAGGAAAAATAGGTAGGTTATCTTTAAGTCCAGTTACTTGATTCTTAGTGTGGTTATTGGTGATGTTAAAGTATATAGCAGATAACTTTGCAACAAAAGCAATTGTGGAAAACTGATGTTTGACTCAATTGCGAATTCCAGGAGTTTATTTTGGGTTTTTGAAGAATGTACTTATAATTTTACTGGCTTAACCATTTACCCCATACTCGTCTAACTGCTGATTTCAATCAGCCTTCACTTTCACCCAGCTAACTTTTTATACCAGGTTTCGGGGTTTTTTCCTTTATTCTAAAGGTGTCAACCATTAAATTCTGCCTATTCCATTTCACTAGTCTCTTTTAGTATTTTCTTTTTTAATCCTTTAAATTTTTAACTTCATTTTTATATTTACCTTATTTCTTTGTCATTTTTATTTTTCATACATGTTGTCTACCTATTCTTTGCCAGCTCTCATTCTGAAACTTTGTTTTTGAACACTTCTTCCTTTCCCTTATCTCCTTTCACTAGTAATTTTTCAGTTGGTTTTCTCTTTTATTTCTACTGTCAGTTGTATTTAACTTATAAATTATACTGAAAATGAGTACTCCTTCCATACCATACCCAATGAGTATCTTCAGCATAAATATACAGTTAGAGAAGATGTACATGGTAATTTCAAAATAAAAATGCCTTCTGTGTTTAGTTTTGAAATGTCTCTTACATGGAAGAAAACTGAGGAAAGTAGAGTCTTTGGGAAAAAGTAGAGGGATATGGTTACAAACAGGTTATAGTAGGGAAATACAGAAAAAGATTACCTTTTGGTAAGCATAACAGTGAAGAGTTGTGGATGTGGTTCAACTGCAAGGAAAGCTAACCTAATCAGTGCCTTTTAACATATAATACCATAGAAGTCTTTAGGAAAATAATACTCTAAATCCTTGTTTTGTAGGGTAAAAATTCCATTGATGCAAGTGAGGAGAATGCAGGTAAATTTCCTTGTTCCAGTTTTGAAGACTATGTGTTTATATTTTTGTTCTAATTACTATAAAAAATAAATTTTTTTTTATAGTTATGAGAAAGAAAAGAGGAAGAGAAGATGAATCATACAATATTTCAGAGGTCATGTCAAAAGAGGTAAAAATAAAGGGGGAAGGACACATAAGATTCGATGTTGAGTAAAACCTATTGTGGGTTTTGAACCACCTTAAAGCTGTATTGATTACTGTTATTTACCTGGGTTTTCAGCCAGTTAAGTGTTTTAAGGAGGAAGATGGTACCATCTTCCTGTTTGTTAAAGGAGCATGAGCTTGGCCTAATCAGAAATTATTATAACTTCTTAGAACCTCAAAACTGTATCTTAAGAACTCTGTTCTTTGTTTGAAGACCATTAAGGAACTAAAGTCATAAACTCATTTCTAAAGCCATTTCTTTTTTACCTTCTCACTTATTACCTCATTAAATAGAAACTAATTAAAGCGTGTCCTCACTTATGACAAACCCTAAATATTCCTTAAGCATAATTTAATGTATCACATTCTTAATATTAAAAAAAATTCTAACCTTGATTACCTACTCCATTTTTCTTTTACCTGAGATTCTAACTCTTTACATCTTCATAAGGTATAAAGTTTCACATAATACTTGTCTTTAGTCTAGGGATGTACTCTGATATTTTCCCTTTTTTCCCATGTAAAAATAATAGTTGAGACCCACTCAATTTATTATGGAACACACTCAGCCTGCAGTTTGAAAAACACTATTAATGAGATTTATTGAAGTTTAATCACATGGCTGTTATTTTAATTCATCAAATGTTGGTGGCATATCTGCTATGGACAAACTTTGTTCTAAGTGGATAAGATCAATTAGTAAAGAAAGGTAATTGTAATAGGGAAGAACCTTTTGTATTATAAGTTAATCACTAAAGGGATGTTGCCTATAAGCTTAAATTATACATAATGGCCCATCTCTGGGAACCCTGCTTCCCAGGAATGAGCATTAAGCTAAAATACCTTTGTTTAGCTCACAGGAAACATACTGACCAGGCCCACCTGTGAATGACTGCAGGGAGGAAGAAATTAACACATCCCCTTCAGAGGCTGATGGGAACCAGGAAATGTTTGACTTTACTCCCTCCCCTTTTAGTATAAAAGGAGCCTGAATTCTAACTTGGGCAAGATGGTTCTTTGGGGCATGAGCCCACCATCTTCTCAGTTTGCTGGCCTTCCGAATAAAGTTGTTATTCCTTGCCCCAGCAACTCGTCTCTTTTGATTATTGGTCTGTCAGGCAGTGAGCGGTACGAGCTTAGACTCGGCAACATAATCACTGTCTTTGCCTTAGCCTATATCCAGTGAGAAAAATTTAGAAGGAAGTAGTCAAATATAATTGGATAATTGAAAAATGCTATTGAGCATATAGATGGGCTCTTAACTCAAGCATGAGTTTCATAAAGGTTTCATCTAGGAAGTTGAGACTTGAGGGATAAAAGTTAAATCATTTAACGGTGGGGATAGGTTAATAGGGAAATAGTAAGATATAGGGAAGATACTGGGGATGTGTTGTAGGAAGAGATAATAACCTTTGACAAATGTTCAGAGGCAGGAGAGTTCCTGGAAAGTTAAAAAAACTTAAAAGGAAATTATATTTGGTTCCAGTTTGTAAACAAACAAGTGGTGAAGGATGAAGCTATAGAGGTAAGCAGTGTCAGGAGTTTAGGAGGTTTAATTTCTAAAAAGAATACTTAGTAGTTGGTATTGTTTTGAGTCATTCACAAATTGTTCTCCAAAAAGGTTCAGCTTATCTAGCCATTTTAAAAGACAACCCTTCTATCAGTTCTCTATATAAAATCTCTTTGGCCTTAGAATATGAATATCTATACTTACATAATACTTTACATATACACATGTATGTATGTATGTGGTGTCAGTCACTTACATGTCCTGTCATTTTCCTGTGTATCTCAAATTTGAGATACGCTTAAAACTTCTTGAATGTATCATACTATTTTATTCCCTTGGTCCTCTGCACATGCTATTCTTTCTGCTTGAAATACAGCCTAATTCTGTCTTTAATGATTATGCCTTGATGACAACTTTTTCAGATAGTTTGATATAATACTCTCCTAAGTCACCAGGGACATTGTCTCCTTACCCTTAGCATCTAGTAGGTAATTCAAAATCAGAACACTTTTATTCTGTATTTTTAATGTATTTGTCTTTGCCTCTTGCTCAGGATTGCAAACTCAGGCCTCTAATCCAGAGAGAGGCCTAAAGTGGCCTGGAGTTGGGACTAATACATTTGGGAGTGAATCCTTGAATAATGGTAGTAACCTAGAGCAGGGTTTGGAGAACTTTTTTTGTAGAGGGCCAGATGGTAAACATTTTTGGCTTTGAGTAGTTTTGTGGGTAACTAATCAACCCTGAACTTTGCCATTGTATCCAGAAAGCAGCCATAGACAGACTGTAAACCAGTGAGCCTGATTTTGTTCTAATTAAACTTTATTTAGACATTTATAAAAACAGGTTGCCGGCTGGAGTTGGTCCACGGTCTGTAGTTTGCCAGCCTCTGTACTAGAGGACTTCGTGAATTTGGACTTAGTCTATTCAGATAAGCTTCGACTTAAAAAAAAAAAAAGCTGGAAAATTTAGGAGTAAATATCCCAATTTTTAAGTGCTGCTAACGAATTCAGAATTTTATAAGATGCTATCGGCTTCATTCCCTGTGAATTCATGGCATGATGGTGTAAAGAAAATAAAAGACCTGGACTGTAAAAAAAAAAAAAAGATTCTATGGGCTTAATTTTGTCTGAGGTCCACCTGTATTTTAACTACCTTCAAGGCTTATCCCCATTTCCTGGCATAAAATCAGAACAAGAATAAACATTTGTTAAATAAATGAATGAACCACATTCATTGCTATTTTGTTTTCGTTTTCTCAATGTTTTAGGAAATTTTGTCTGTGGCTAAGAAAAGTAAAAAGGAGAATGAGGTAAGAGATTTATAATAGATATTAAATTTAGGAGTCATATTTGCTTCCCTGATCTCTTAATCACCAGTGTACATTTTTTCTCACTAGTTATCCTATTTCTTAGCTTTTTAAAAAAAATAACCATTTGGCTTTTTTTATCCTAACATGCTTCTTATATATCAAGTTTAAGTGGTCTATGCATGTTCCTTAGTGTGTAAATATTAATTTATGGGTCTTTGGGAGTCTAGCAATGATGCAAGTAACTGTAACCATATGGATATATACATTCCACATGTGTATATTCCATAGCTTGTGGAAGCCCTGAGGGATACTTTAATCTTGTTTCTGGCCTTCAAGATTTTCTTTGGTTCTGTTTGGGAAGGCTTGATTTTACCCCCACCCCTAACCCCTCATTTTATGTAGAGAGGTTCCTTGTTACCTGAGTATTTACTATCCAAACCCCTATAATTACAAGATTTATTCTTTGTTCAGTATAAGGATTGGTTTATGATGCAGTTATAACCCAACTATGTTTAATGTAAATAAGATGAAGTAAGCATATTTTTAATAAATATTTAGTTGTATTTTTAAAGATAAAGCCCAATCTAATCTTCTACCACAATTTACTGTGGAATTGACATTTTATAATATACAATAAATAAACATTGATCTTGTGTTCATTGGAAGAATCCTGACAAATGTATACATCTGTGTAACTATTATCCAAATCAAGATTTAGAACCTTTTCATTATGGTAGAAGGATCCCTTGTATCCCTTTCCAGTCATTTCCCCACCCCAAACCTAAAGGCAACTGCCTGTTAACTTCTATCATAGTAGTTTTGCCCAATTTTTTAAAAAAACTTCTATCAAATCTAGTTTTCATACAAATGAAATATAAATATGTATTCTTTTATTTCCTGCTACTTTTCATTCAGCGTGGATGATAATCATTGATGTTGTTGAGTTTGTTACTAGTCGGTTTCTTTTTATTGCTGAGTAGTATTCCATTGAATATTATAATGTCTTAATCCATTTTCTTCATGAGCATTTGGATTGTTTCCACTTTGTGACTATTCTGAATGAGGCTGCTATGATAATTTGTGTAAAGATCTTTGTGTGGACACGTTTTGATATTTTTTCGGTATATACCTAGGAATGGAATTGCTGGGTCATATGGTAAATGTAATTAAACTTTATAAGAAAGTACAGATCTTTTTCCAAAGTGAACACACCATTTTACTCTCACAAGAAGTGTATGAAAGTTTCAGTTCACATTATTGCCAGCATTTCATGTTGTTAATCTTTTTGATTTTAGCCATTCTACTGAATGAAATGAATCTCATGTAGTTTTATTTTGCCTTTTCTTAATTACTAATGTAGAGTTTATTTTCATGTTTGTAATGGCTGTTTATATGTTTTCTTTTGTAAAGTGTCTGTTCATATCTTTTGCCCAGTTACTGGGTTATTTGTCCTTTTGTTGATATATGAGTTCTATAATCTCATTGTTGTCACATATATAGACTGTATTTTCTTTAAGTTCGTGGCTTGCCTACTCATTTTCTTAATGATATCTTTTAATAAGCAGAAAATTTTAAATTTTGTAATAGCCCAAATCATTACCTTTTTTCTTTTGGTGGTTAGTGCTTTTTTGTCTTGTATAAGGAGTGTTTGTCTATCACAAGGTTATCAAGTTATTCTCTGTTTTCTTCTAAAAGCTTTATGGTTCTGGGTTTGAGGTTTAGGTATATCGTTTCATCACAGATTTTATGTATGGAGTGGTGAAACTCAAGTTTCCTATTTTTTCAGTTGAATATGCAGTTGTGGCATCATTTATAAGACTTACCATTTGTAAGACTTCCCTTTGAATTGACTTAATCCTTGTTTTCATTTTCTTAAAATGGAGTTGTGGGCATAGCTAATCAATAAAAATCTACCATTGGTCATAAGTTGGTGCTGTGTCACAAACAGATAAATTGACATTCTTAAGTTTGATATAGTGAGTTTTTAAACTGTATTTACTTTGCCCCTTTGCCTGTAGTGAAAGTAATTACTTAGATGAAAGTAAATATTTTTATGTTCCTTGAAAATATTTTTTTTAACAGACATTATCTGTTATCCTTCCTATGGATGAAGGAAATTATTAAGAAAATAGTTTAATAAATTCTTGGGTAGCACATTTTAGAGGTTTGGAAGGAATGTATAATTGTAAAGGTCATTTCAGAAGTATATGCCTGTTATATGTAAGGGTTATTTTCAGAAGTGTTTTTTTTTTCCAGTGGCTTTGAATTTGTGGGGGAAGGGAAGTAACAGTCTAGAGGGTTTTATTAAACATGTAGCTTTATTTTTTCATACCCAATGATTATACGACTGGTCAAATTTTGATTAGCAGTTACATTTTCTGATTAATGGAGGGTAGCAGCATTATTATGTATTAAACTTCTAATTAAACTTTTTTCTTTACAGGATGAAAGCTCCTCTTCTAATCTCTGTGTAGAAGATCTTCAGAAAAATAAAGATTCAAATAGTAAAATTAAAGATAGATTATCTCAAACAGTTAGGCAAAATACTAAATTCTTTTTTGACCCAGTTCGGAAATGTAATGGACAGCCAGTACCCTTTCAGCAACCAAAACACTTCACAGGAGGAGTGATGCGATGGTACCAAGTGGAAGGCATGGAATGGCTTAGGGTAATGAATCCTCAATTTTAATACAAGATATTGGTTCATTTCTATATGATAACCTATTAATATGATGTAACACAACTTGAGTTGTTCCTTCTTTGTTTCACTATTATATATAAAACAAACATTTCTGTGTAAATACTTATTTTCTAACTTACTTACCCAGAGTAAATTTTTGAAAGTGAAAAATTATCTTATTCAAGGCTATCAACATTTTTATGGCTTTGATAACTGACTTCCCACAAGTGTTATTATAACTTACAGTGTGAATATGTCAGTCTCATCATAATTATCATCTTTGGGTTAAAAGAAGAAATAAACTTACTGCTGATTCAATAGGTGTTTATGTCAGCATTTAAATACAGTGTATATTATTTTTGTCCAGATGCTTTGGGAAAATGGAATTAATGGCATTTTAGCAGATGAAATGGGATTGGGAAAGACAGTTCAATGCATTGCTACAATTGCATTGATGATTCAGAGAGGAGTACCTGGACCTTTTCTCGTCTGTGGCCCTTTGTCTACACTTCCTAACTGGATGGCTGAATTCCAAAGATTTACACCAGAAGTAAGACATGTTTCCTTTTATTAAATATATTATCATTACAAATGTTTTATTGTTTTGTTGCCTGAATTAAGTTATAGATCTCTTAACTAAAATTATGTTGATTTCTGTGTAGCACTATATCTTATTTGACTTATCTTTCAATCTCAGCAATACCTTCTCTAAGTTTATATAGAATAAACTAAGTTTCTATAGTAATCTCAGACATCTTGCCTAAAACATCCCTGGGTGGTTTTTAGTGCCTTGAATAATTTGACTCACCTGAGATAGACCTGGGTAGAATTTATTTTTTAATTCTGTTCATCCTTATTATGGTGTTTTCCTTCCATACCTATGCGTTTTAGCTACATCATTGCATTATGAGAAGTATATATTCCAAAAATAACTTCGCCATCTCTCTCACCTTACACTCAATTTGGTTTTATGGCTTTTTTATCCTCCCATAGTAGCCCAATAATTTATTAGAATTGATTGACTCATTTTGCTATAGAAATATAGAACTAAAGTTAAGTTAAATTATATTTTTTCTCTCAGAAATGATTAACTTTATATTTTACAAATTGTTGTTATTTACATTTTGTTCTAAAGTTTGTTATAAATCAATATAAAATCTTTCAGATTCCTACTATGTTATATCATGGGACCCAGCAAGAACGTCGAAAATTGGTAAAGCATATTCACAAACGGAAAGGGACATTGCAGATTCATCCTGTGGTGATCACTTCATTTGAGATAGCCATGAGAGACCGAAATGCATTACAGGTATGAATGGTCTTATTGGATTCTTTGTAATCCATAAATCACATTTTTCTTAACTTATAACACTTTGTCACCATCCAGTAGCATTTGTTTATTTATTTATTTTTTCTGATGGAAGTAATAGATTGCATTGTGCATATTCCTTTAGAACCTGGAGGTTTATATTAACAGAAAGATTGATGGGCTTCCCTGGTGGCACAGTGGTTAAGAATCTGCCTGTCAATGCAGGGGACACGGGTTCGAGCTCTGGTCCGGGAAGATCCCACATGATGGGGAGCAACTTAAGCCCGTGCGCCACAACTACTGAGCCTGCACTCTAGGACCCGTAAGCGACAACTACTGAACCCGTATGCCACAAGTACTGAAGCCCACGTGCCTAAAGCCGTGCTCTGCAACAAGAGAAGCCACGGCAGTGAGAAGCGCATTCACCACAAAGAAGAGTAGCCCCTGCTTGCCGCAACTAGAGAAAGCCCACACTCAGCAATGAAGACCCAATGCAGCCAAAATAAATAAAATAAATAAATTATAAAAAGAAAAAGAACGATTGAGATGAAGGTTGTAGTCTCTAACAAGAAAATTAAAGCCTTTGGTACTTTAATCTATAGCCATGACACCATTTTATTTATTCATTTATTTTTTATTTTTTAATTTTAAAATTAAATTTTTTTCCTTGTTTTCTTTTTTTTTTAAATTAATTAATTAATTAATTTGCTGTGTTGGGTCTTCGTTGCTGCGAGCGGGCTTTCTCTAGTTGTGGTGAGCGGGGGCTACTCTTCGTTGCGGTGCGCAGGCTTCTCATTGTCGTGGCTTCTCTTGTTGCAGAGCACGGGCTCTAGGCACACAGGCTTCAGTAGTTGTGGCATGTGGGCTCAGTAGTTGTGGCTTGTGGGAACTAGAGCACAGGCTCAGTAGTTGCGGCACATGGGCTTAGCTGCTCTGCGGCATGTGGGATGTTCCCGGACCAGGGCTCGAACACGTGTCTCCTGCATTGGCAGGTGTATTCTTAACCACTGCGCCCCCAGGGAAGCCCTCCTTGTTTTCTTTTTCTAATTTAATTTAATTTACTTTAATTTAATTTTTTTGGCTGCACCGCACGGCATGCAGGATCCTGGTTCCCCGGTCGGGGAGCGAACCTGTGCCCCCTGCAGTGGAAGCGCAGAGTCCTAACCACTGTACCACCAGGGAATTCCCTCCACAACACCATTTTAGAATCAGCCAGACATAGACCTAATCTGTGAATGTATTACAGATGTCTCTGACAAGTGCTTTAAGTATATAGAACTTATCCATTTAATTTTAATTAAATAGTGGAATATATGAAGACAAGTTATTTTTTACTATCTTATGGATCTACTATGGCATAACATTCCCATATCTGTTTTTCTTTGTGTTGTAGCTAGTTATTTATTAGTGCCCAAGTTATTGTAATGCAATTGGAAAATGGACTTCTCATTGCCTCTCTCAGTTCATTTTTTGGTGTTTTGAACTTCTTCCTCACTGCTCCACGTATTTCACATACAGTTCTTTACTGCTTTGTTTGACTCTGACCAGTACAGTTGACCCTTGAACAACATGGGGGTTAGGGGCGCCAACCCTATGTGCGGTAGAAAGTTTGCATATATTTTATAGTGGGCCCTCCATATCCACAGTTCCGGATCTGGATTCAACCACTCGTGAATCATGTAGTACATACGTAGTATTTACTATTGAAAAAATCTGCATATGAGTGGACCTGTGCATTTCAAACTTGTGTTGCTCAAGATTCAGCTGTATATCAGATTTTACTTGTGTGCTGGTAGAACTTTGGAATGTGGTTTGCAGTTATTTCTTCACAGTAAAAGTAATACATATTGCATGTAGGAAAAAGTAGTGTACAGAAAGACCTGAAAGCACTTGTAATTCTACCTGAGAATTACTACTGCTGTGTTATATAACTATTGTTAGCATATAGGTATAATTTATAAATATGGTAATACTTTATGTTGCTTATTGAAACACCTGTTTTCTACTAAATAATATAACATGAATATCTTCTAATTATTTTGATTACCATAGGCAGACCATATTGAAACAGTAAGCTTCCTTGTCAATTCCATTTGCCAGTGGCTAGAATTTTTGTAATTTTCCCTTTCACTGAATTCTTGTTATTATTTCAAGGATCCTAGCTTTAGGGGTTGATGGCATTGGGGGTACAGGACTCCTATTCCTGAGTGGCAGCAGAAGTAAATGAGTCCATTTACTAATTCATTTATCAGATTCCTCACCATTTCTGTTGCATTGGGTTTTCTCTTTTGCTTATTCATTTATGAAGGATGTTGTATATTTTGTTTCATTTTGTTAAGGTAGATATAGTGAGAGATTATTCAGCCTATCTGATTTGTTTGCCTTATCAGAAAAAGAGTTCCAAGTTTTTTATTAAAGAAGTCATAATATTATTTTAAAATTTTCTTTTCATTTTGCTATGAATGTATAAAGTAAAATGCAAAAGATGGCCCATTTCATACTCTTCCCCCAATTTGCCAATCCCATTATCCAAGGATACCTACAGTTGCCAGTTTGGTACTTATATTTCCCAGAAATATTGCATATTTCTGTATTTTTACACAGTAAAACAGAGGAACTTAAGTTTGCTTAATCAAGATAAAAGAGCACAGATATTAAAGATGAGAAATTAAAACAATTTTCATGACAACTTAATGAAAGTAAATGGTTAGCTTTCTGTGAAGATATAAATTACCAAAATTAGCTCCAGAAGAAAGGAAAAACCTAAACAAACCAATAACTATGTAAGAAGTTGAGAACACCATCAGATAAAAAAAAGAGTGTCAATCTCAGATGTGGGCTTCAAGAATGAAAATTCTAACTATATTTAATGTTTCAGAGCATATAGAACTAATAAAGTCCTTCAGTTCTTTTTTCAGGACTGCAAGATAACACTAATTAAAACTTGACAGAGCATTAGAAAGGAAAACTACAGACTGCTTTGACTAAAGAATGTGAATGGAGAGATCTGAAAATATATAACAGCAGGTGGACTTTATTAGTTCAGGACCAAGTGAGGTCTATTTCAGCAACACAAGTATATATCAGTTGTAGGAAATTAACTCATTCTCTTAGTAGATCAGAGGAAAACATGATCATCTCAATAGGTATAGAAATACCATTTGATAAAATCGAACATTCATTCCTAATGAAGAGGTTTTATCTTTAAAATTGCTTTTAGGAAAAATTGTGAGATCATCATATAAAAAGTTTCCCCTGAATTCCTTTTCTAGAATTGCTACTGGAAATACTTAATAGTAGATGAAGGACACAGGATTAAGAACATGAAGTGCCGCCTAATCAGGGAGTTAAAACGATTCAATGCAGATAACAAGCTTCTTTTGACTGGTACTCCTTTGCAAAACAACTTATCAGAGCTTTGGTCATTGCTGAACTTTTTGTTGCCAGATGTATTTGATGACTTGAAAAGGTAGGTAAGCGGTTATTTAATTATTTCCTATGTTTTTCTAACTGTCTCAAAATCTGTGCTCATAGTTAAAATTAATTTCTGTCTTCTAGGTAGCTGGATTAAAGTGATAGCTTTTGGCCAGTTCTTTGTGGTATATATGTTCTGCTCTTTTTATTTTATTTTTTTCCAGTTTTAT